>NW_026287886.1:0-167500 GCF_023373465.1 Oncorhynchus keta | reverse complement strand
CCACTATATATACAGGACACCCTCATCCACTATATATACAGGACAGCCCTTCATCCACTATATATACAGGACACCCCTCATCCACTATATATACAGGACACCCCTTCATCCACTATATATACAGGACATGTGGACCCCTTCATCCACTATATATACAGCAGTATGAGGACACCCCTTCATCCACTATATATACAGCAGTATGAGGACACCCCTTCATCCACTATATATACAGCAGTATGAGGACACCCCTTCATCCACTATATATACAGCAGTATGAGGACACCCCTTCATCCACTATATATACAGCAGTATGAGGACACCCCTTCATCCACTATATATACAGGACACCCCTTCATCCACTATATATACAGGACACCCCTTCATCCACTATATATACAGGACACCCCTTCATCCACTATATATACAGGACACCCCTTCATCCACTATATATACAGGACACCCCTTCATCCACTATATATACAGCAGTATGAGGACACCCCTTCATCCACTATATATACAGGACACCCCTTCATCCACTATATATACAGCAGTATGAGGACACCCCATCTTCATCCACTATATATACAGCAGTATGAGGACACCCCAAGAGAGGAGGCTTCATCCACTATATATTCACAGGACACCCCTTCATCCACTATATATACAGGACACCTCTTCATCCACCAGAATATATACAGGACACCCCTTCATCCACTATATATACAGGACACCCCTTCATCCACTATATATAGCAGCAATGACACCCCTTCATCCACTATATATACAGGACACCTCTTCATCCACTATATATACAGCAGTATGAGGACACCCCTTCATCCACTACTATATATAGCAGCAGTATGAGGACACCCCTTCATCCACTATATATACAGGACAGTGGACCCCTTCATCCACTATATATACAGGACACCCCTTCATCCACTATATATACAGCAGTATGAGGACACCCCTTCATCCACTATATATACAGCAGTATGAGGGACACCCCTTCATCCACTATATATAGAACACCTATACAGGCACACCCTTCATCCACCTATATATACCAGGGAGGCTAGTTGAGAACACCTTTAGGACCCCCTTCATCCACTATATATACAGGACACCCCTTCATCCACTATATATACAGGACACCTCTTCATCCACTATATATACAGCAGTATGAGGACACCCCTTCATCCACTATATATATATAACAGGACACCCCTTCATCCACTATATATACAGGACACCCCTTCATCCACTATATATACAGGACACCTCTTCATCCACTATATATATACAGCAGTATGAGGACACCCCTTCATCCACTATATATACAGGACACCCCTTCATCCACTATATATACAGGACACCCCTTCATCCACTATATATACAGGACACCCCTTCATCCACTATATATACAGGACACCTCTTCCTGATGTTCTTGCATCTAGTGGAAAGCCTTCCCAGAAGAGTGGAGGCTGTTATAGGGGAGGGGCAGGACAATGTTCCAACATCTGGTTAGAGTTCGGCAGCGTCTAGTGGTTAAAGCCTTCCCAGAAGAGTGGAGGCTGTTATAGCAGCAATGTTCCAACATCTAGTGGAAAGCCTTCCCAGAAGAGTGGAGTCTGTTATAGCAGAGGTGCAATGTTCCTACATCTAGTGGAAAGCCTTCCCAGAAGAGTGGAGTCTGTTATAGCAGCAATGTTCCTACATCTAGTGGAAAGCCTTCCCAGAAGTGTGGAGGCTGTTATAGCAGCAATGTTCCAACATCTAGTGGAAAGCCTTCCCAGAAGAGTGGAGTCTGTTATAGCAGCAATGTTCAACATCTAGTGGAAAGCCTTCCCAGAAGAGTGGAGGCTGTTATAGCAGCAATGTTCCAACATCTAGTGGAAAGCCTTCCCAGAAGAGTGGAGGCTGTTATAGCAGCAATGTTCCAACATCAAGTGGAAAGCCTTCCCAGAAGAGTGGAGGCTGTTATAGCAGCAATGTTCCAACATCTAGTGGAAAGCCTTCCCAGAAGAGTGGAGGCTGTTATAGCAGCAATGTTCCAACATCTAGTAGAAAGCCTTCCCAGAAGAGTGGAGGCTGTTATAGCAGCAATGTTCCAACATCTAGTGGAAAGCCTTCCCAGAAGAGAGGAGGAGGCTGTTATAGCAGCAATGTTCCAACATCTAGTGGAAAGCCTTCCCAGAAGAGTGGAGGCTGTTATAGCAGCAATGTTCCAACATCTAGTGGAAAGCCTTCCCAGAAGAGTGGAGGCTGTTATAGCAGGTGACCAACTCCATATTAATGGCCATGATTTTGGAATGAGATGTTGGATGAGCAAGTGTCCTCATACTGTTGTCTGTCATGTTATGACTGTATGACCATGTCATAGTACTCATGCAATGTGGAGCTATAGTGAAACACGAAGGTCAACGAGTCAAACTTTTTATTTTTATTTTTTTATTTCACCTTATTTAACTAGGTAGGCTAGTTGAGAACAAGTTCTCATTTACAACTGCGACATGGCAAACGGGGGGAATTGACCAACATCGGCACATCAGTAAAGGTCACCTAGGGGCGGCAGCGTAGCCTAGTGGTTAGAGCGTTGGACTAGTAACCGGAAGGTTGTGAGTTCAAACCCCGAGCTGACAAGGTACAAATCTGTCGTTCTGCCCTGAACAGGCAGTTAACCCACTGTTCCTAGGGCCGTCATTGAAAATAAGAATATGTTCTTAACTGACTTGCCTGGTTAAATAAAGGTAAAATTAAAAAATTAAATTGTCCCGACCACAGGTAATGAACAAAAGATGACCGTAGGAAGCTTTCAGGCCATAACGATAGGAGCTCTGTCTGTAACGTCTAACAACAATATGACTCCTATCAAGCCCATAACGATAGGAGCTCTGTCTGTAAAGTCGAACAATATGACTCCTATCAAGCCCATAACGATAGGAGCTCTGTCTGTAAAGTCTAACACTATGACTCTGTCTAAAGTCAACAATATGACCAAGCCCATAACGATAGGAGCTCTGTCTGTAAAGTCTAACACTATGACTCCCATCAAGCCCATAACGATAGGAGCTCTGTCTGTAAAGTCTAACAATATGACTCCTATCAAGCCCATAACGATAGGAGCTCTGTCTGTAAAGTCTAACACCCATATGACTCTGTCTATCAAGCCCATAACGATAGGAGCTCTGTAAAGTCTAACACTATGACTAAAGCCCATCGAAGGAGCAATAACAATACTCCTATCAAGCCCATAACGATAGGAGCTCTGTCTGTAAAGTCGAACACTATGAACACTATGACTCAATATCAAAGCCCATAACGATAGGAGCTCTGTCTGTAAAGTCGAACAATATGACTCCTATCAAGCCCATAACGATAGGAGCTCTGTCTGTAAAGTCGAACACTATGACTCCTATCAATAGCTCTGTCAAAGTAACAATATGATAGGAGCTCTGTCTGTAAAGTCGAACACTATGACTCCTATCAAGCTAGTCCAGCTACAGACTAACGATAGGAGCTCTGTCTGTAAAGTCAGTCAGTATGACAGTCACAGTCAGCTAGTCAGTATGGCAGACAGACAGTCAGTCAGCTAGTCAGACAGACAGTCAGCTAGTCAGTAAGCCAGTCAGACAGACAGTCAGCAAGTCAGTCAGCTCGTCAGTAAGCCAGTCAGACAGACAGTCAGCTAGTCAGTCAGCTAGTCAGTCAGCTAGTCAGTAAGCCTAGTCAGACAGACAGTCAGTCTAGACAGTCAGCTAGTCAGTCAGCTAGTCAGTAAGCCAGTCAGACAGACAGTCAGCTAGACAGTCAGCTAGTCAGTCAGCTAGTCAGTAAGCCAGTCAGACAGACAGTCAGCTAGTCAGTCAGCTTGTCAGTAAGCCAGTCAGCTCAGTCAGTCAGCTAGTCAGTAAGCCAGTCAGACAGACAGTCAGCTACAGACAGTCAGCTAGTCAGTCAGCTCAGCTCAGTAAGCCAGTCAGACAACAGTCAGCTAGTCAGTTTGTAGAAATGTTAAAATAATGTAGGAGAATATAACACAATAGATATGGTAGGAGAAAATCAGTCAAAGAAAAAACAACCCGATTTTTTTAGTTTTTGTTGAGAGCCCATGTTCTTACAATGGAGTCACTAGTCAGTAAGCCAGTCATAGGAAAATGATTAAATCTAGCACCCAGTATGCAATTCCCATGGCTTCCACTGGGTGTCAGCACTCAATGTTTGAGGCTTGTTTCTTCCAAAACGAGGAAGAATAATGAGTTTTAGTACACAGTCTTGGAAATGCGTGTGTGCGTGCGTCATGAAGACAAGGCTAATATTGGTTTCCTATTGAACATACTTCTTTTCCGTATGAAAAATGATAAATTGATTACATTTTAGGGCGTCTGAGGATTAAATAGAAACGTATTTTGACTTGTTGAAACAAAGTTTAGGGGTAGATTTTCGGATTCCTATCTTGGCATGTTGAACGAGTGGATTACTCAAATCGATGCCGTCAACTAAACTGTTTTTTTGGGGGATATAAAGAAGGATTTTATCTAACAAAACAACACTACATGTTATAGCGGGGACCATTTGGATGACAAATCAGAAGAACATTTTCAAAAAGTATGTGAATATTTAATCGCTATTTGTGAATTTATAAAAACCTGTGCCGGTGGAAAAATATTTTGGGGCTGTCGTCCTCAAACTATCACATGGTATGTTTTTCGCTGTAATAGCTACTCTAAACCGGACAGTGCAGTTAGATTAACAAGAAGTTAAGCTTTCAACAGATATAAGACACTTGTATGTTCCTAAATGTTTAATATCCATCATTTTTATGATTATTTATTTGAATTTCGAGCCCTCCAGGCAACACAGAGAGAGACAGACAACACAGAGGGATAAAGACAGTCAACACAGAGATAAAGACAGTCAACACAGAGATAAAGACAGTCAACACAGAGAGATAAAGACAGTCAACACAGAGATAAAGACAGTCAACACAGAGAGATGAAGACAGTCAACACAGAGATAAAGACAGTCAACACAGAAAGTGATAAAGACAGAACAGTCAACACAGAGAGATAAAGACAGTCAACACAGAGAGATAAAGACAGTCAACACAGAGAGATAAAGACAGTCAACACAGAGAGCGATAAAGACAGTCAACACAGATAAAGAGATAAAGACAGTCAACACAGGGAGATAAAGACAGTCAACACAGAGGGAGATAAAGACACTCAACACAGAGAGATAAAGACAGTCAACACAGAGAGATAAAGACAGTCAACACAGAGATAAAGACAGTCAACACAGAGAGATAAAGACAGTCAACACAGAGAGCGATAAAGACAGGCAACACAGAGAGATAAAGACAGTCAACACAGAGAGATAAAGACAGTCAACACAGAGAGATAAAGACAGTCAACACAGAGAGATAAAGACAGGCAACACAGAGAGCGATAAAGACAGGCAACACAGAGATGAAGACAGTCAACACAGAGAGATAAAGACAGTCAACACAGAGAGATAAAGACAGTCAACACAGAGAGCGATAAAGACAGTCAACACAGAGAGATAAAGACAGCCAACACAGAGAGATAAAGACAGTCAACACAGAGAGATAAAGACAGTAAACACAGAGAGCGATAAAGACAGGCAACACAGAGATGAAGACAGTCAACACAGGGAGATAAAGACAGTCAACACAGAGAGATAAAGACAGTCAACACAGAGAGATAAAGACAGTCAACACAGAGATAAAGACAGTCAACACAGGGAGATAAAGACAGTCAACACAGAGAGATAAAGACAGTCAACACAGAGAGCGATAAAGACAGTCAACACAGAGATGAAGGCAGTCAACACAAGGCCAGCAGCTTACTCCTGCATAGGGAAGTTAATTTCTCTGCCAGAATAACACAATTTATATTTGTCATGAAGTAGAAGGGGGGGGGGGGTGTAGCTGCTGCTACTATCAGGGAAGAATAATTTCAGCTCAACGCCTGTTTCAGGGCATTTCAGTGAGCAGGTCGACGCCCATTACCAGGCTGTCAAAGACTAACCCTGATCCAACGGATGTTTCACATGTCAAAGACATTTCTCTGACCTCTCAGTCTCCGCCTGCATACCAATGGCACCATATTCCAGAGGGCACTACTTCTGCTCAGAGCCCTGATAGAGACTAGGGTGTCGTTTGGGACGCAAAGGCATTCTCAGCCACATGCCACACCTTTCATTAAAGATGTCTCACAGGCAGGCAGCATCAATCACAATGTTGTGTGTCATAAAAATGCATGTGCTGTGTGTAGATGTGTGGAGCTGTGTGTAGATGTGTGTAGCTGTGTGTAGTTGTAGATGTGTGGAGCTGTGTGTAGATGTAGATGTGTGTAGCTGTGTGTAGATGTAGATGTGTGTAGCTGTGTGTAGTTGTAGATGTGTGTAGCTGTGTGTAGTTGCAGATGTGTGTAGCTGTGTGTAGATGTAGATGTGTGTAGTTGTAGCTGTGTGTAGCTGTGTGTAGTTGTAGCTGTGTGTAGATGTGTGTAGCTGTGTGTAGTTGTAGCTGTGTGTAGTTGTAGATGTGTGTAGCTGTGTGTAGTTATACATTTGTGTAGATGTGTGTAGCTGTGTGTAGTTGTAGCTGTGTGTAGTTGTAGATGTGTGTAGCTGTGTGTAGTTATAGATGTGTGTAGATGTGTGTAGATGTAGATGTAGCTGTGTGTAGCTGTGTGTAGTTGTAGATGTGTGTAGCTGTGTGTAGTTATATATGTGTGTAGATGTGTGTAGCTGTGTGTAGTTGTAGATGTGTGTAGCTGTGTGTAGATGTAGATGTGTGTAGATGTGTGTAGCTGTGTGTAGCTGTAGATGTGTGTAGCTGTGTGTAGTTGTAGCTGTGTGCAGCTGTGTGTAGATGTGTGTAGCTGTGTGTAGATGTGTGTAGTTGTAGCTGTGTGTAGCTGTGTGTAGTTGTAGCTGTGTGTAGTTGTAGATGTGTGTAGTTCTGTGTAGATGTATATGTGTGCAGTTGTAGCTGTGTGTAGCTGTGTGTAGTTATATATGTGTGTAGATGTGTGTAGCTGTGTGTAGATGTAGATGTGTGTAGCTGTGTGTAGATGTAGATGTGTGTAGTTGTAGCTGTGTGTAGCTGTGTGTAGTTGTAGATGTGTGTAGCTGTGTGTAGTTGTAGATGTGTGTAGCTGTGTGTAGATGTAGATGTGTGTAGTTGTAGCTGTGTGTAGCTGTGTGTAGTTGTAGCTGTGTGTAGATGTGTGTAGCTGTGTGTAGTTGTAGCTGTGTGTAGTTGTAGCTGTGTGTAGATGTAGATGTGTGTAGCTGTGTGTAGATGTAGATGTGTGTAGCTGTGTGTAGATGTAGATGTGTGTAGTTGTAGATGTGTGTAGTTGTAGATGTGTGTACATGTGTGCAGTTGTAGCTGTGTGCAGCTGTGTGTAGCTGTGTGTAGATGTGTGTAGTTGTAGCTGTGTGTAGTTGTGTGTAGATGTATATGTGTGTAGTTGTAGCTCTGTGTAGTTGTAGCTGTGTGTAGTTGTGTGTAGATGTATATGTGTGTAGTTGTAGCTGTGTGTAGCTGTGTGTGGTTATATATGTGTGTAGATGTGTGTAGCAGTGTGTAGTTGTAGATGTGCGTAGCTGTGTGTAGTTGTAGCTCTGTGTAGTTGTAGATGTGTGTAGATGTGTGTAGCTCTGTGTAGTTGTAGATGTGTGTAGCTGTGTGTAGTTGTAGCTGTGTGTATTTGTAGATGTGTGTAGCTCTGTGTAGTTGTAGATGTGTGTAGCTGTGTGTAGTTGTAGATGTGTGTAGATGTGTGTAGCTCTGTGTAGTTGTAGATGTGCGTAGCTGTGTGTAGTTGTAGCTCTGTGTAGTTGTAGATGTGTGTAGTTGTGTGTAGTTGGGTTTGTGTGCTTGCCTATGTGCCATCGTATGTGTGTGAGTGGGGGGATTTCTGCACATCAATGTCTGTGTGTTTGACAGGAGGAGAATACAGTGTGTGTCCCCTGGCAGGTAGTCCTATTTAAGATCCACTTCAGCTCATCTCTATACATCCTCTCCTCTCCTCTCCTCTCCTCTCCCTCTCCTCTCCTCTCTCCTCTCCTCTCCTCTCCTCTGTCTCCTCTAGATCTCCTCTCCTCTCCCTCTCCTCTCCTCTCAGATCTCTCCCTCTGTGTCTCCTCTGTCCTCTGTCCTAGTTCCTCTCCTCTCCTCTCCTCTCCTCCCACCCTCTCTCCTCTCCTCTCCTCTCTTCTCCTCTCATCTCTGTAGTTGTATGTCTCCTCTCTCTCCTCCCACCCTCTCCTCTCCTCTCCTCTCCTCTCCTGTCCTCTCCTCTCCTCTCCTCTCCTCCCACCCTCTCTCTCTCTCCTCTCCTCTCTCTCCTCTCCTCTCCTCTCCTCTGTCTCCTCTCCTCTCCTCTCCTCTCCTCTCCTCTCCTCTCCTCTCCTCCCACCCTCTCTCCTCTCCTCTCTTCTCCTCTCATCTCTACACATCGTCTCCTCTCTTCTCCTCTCCTCCCACCCTCTCTCCTCTCCTCTCCTCTCCTCTCCTCTCCTCTCCTCTCCCTCTCTCCTCTCCTCTCCCTCTCCTCTCCTCCCTCCCTCTCCCTCTCCTCTCCTCTATACTCCTCCTCTCTCCTCTCCTCTCCTCTCCTCTCCTCTCCTCTCCTCTCCCCCTCTCCTCTCTCCCTCTCCTCTCACCCTCTCTCCCTCTGTCCTCTCCTCTCCTCCTCTGTCCTCTTTCCTCTCTTCCCTGCCTCCATCTCTACTCTCTTCCTTTGTCCTCTCCTCCCTCACTCTTCTCATCCTCTCTTCTAGTCCTCTGTCCTCTCCTCCCTCTCTCCCTCTGTCCTCCCCCTCTCTTTTCCTCCCCATCCTCTCTCCTCTGTCCTCTTCTCTTCTCCCTCTCCTCACCCTCCTCTCTCCTCTGTCCTCTTCTCTCCTGCCTCTCCTCCCTCTCTCCTCTCTTCTATGGTCCTCTTCTCCCTCTCTCCTCTCTTCCTCTTCTCTCTGTCCTCTCCTCCCTCTCTCCTCTCTCCTCTGTCCTCTTCTCTTCTCCCTCTCCTCACCCTCCTCTCTCTTCTGTCCTCTTCTCTCCTGCCTCTTCTCCCTCTCTCCTCTCTTCCTCTTCTCTCTCTGTCCTCTCCTCCCTTCCTCTGTTTCATCCTCTCCTCTCTCCTCTCTTCTTCTCTCCTCTTCCTCCTCTCCTCTCTCTTCTCTGTCCCTTGTCCTCTCCCTCTCCTCCCTCTTTCATCTCTCTTTTCCTGCTGATTCCCTCTGAACAGCCAGTCATGAGAGAGAGAGCTGCAGCTGTGAGAGGAATCCTCTAGTGAGAGAAGAAGATGGAGGGAGAGTAGAGGAGAGAGAGGGATGAGAGGAATCCTCTAGTGAGAGATGAAGATGGAGGGAGAGTAGAGGAGAGAGAGGGATGAGAGGAATCCTCTAGTGAGAGATGAAGATGGAGGGAGAGTAGAGGAGAGAGAGGGATGAGAGGAGGGACTGTGCCAAGTTTTTAAAAATTCCTATGATGATTGTCGATCTGATGATCCCATCTGGGTAGAGAAGAAGACTGCTAGAACAGCAGGACTGTGTCTCTGTCGAAGACACACAGACAGAAGCACCTGACTATAACAGTCAGAGGGACACGTCAACAGAACCTTTTGTATGACGGGACTGTAACACTGCTTGTTTGACACACACACACACACACAAGCGTGTGCAGACAAACACACCCATGTACATGTACACACACACACTACACATGCTTGCATACAAATGCGCGCGCGCACACACACACACACCGACTCCCCCCTCTGCGCGGCCCGGCCCCTGACAACACAGTCCTCCAACATAACATCTGTCAAACAGCAGATCAGAGTTACCATGACAACGCAAACCAGGGATGAGGATATTTTCTCTTCACCCCCCCTCTCCCCCACCCTTTCTCCCTGTTCATATCCCTCTCTCGCTCTCTCTCTCTCTCTCTCTCTCTCTCTCTCTCTCTCTCTCTCTCTCTCTCTCTCTCTCTCTCTCTCTCTTTCTCTCTCTCTCTCTCTCTCTCTCTCTCTACAGTGGGGAGAACAAGTATTTGATACACTGCCGATTTTGCAGGTTTTCCTACTTGCAAAGCATGTATAGGTCTGTAATTTTTTACACTTCAACTGCGAGAGACAGAATCTAAAACAAAAAGCCAGAAAAACACATTGTATGATTTGATCCACCCTGCTCAAGCCAGTGCATGTCCAGGCCCGTCTGAAGTTTGCCAATGACCATCTGGATGATCCAGAGGAGGAATGGGAAAAGGTCATGTGGTCTGATGAGACAAAAATAGAGCCTTTTGGTCTAAACTCCATTCACACTTTGGAGGAAGAAAAAGGATGAGTACAACCCCAAGAACACCATCCCAACCGTGAAGCATGGAAGTGTATATATATATATATATATATATCTGTTCATATCTCTCCTTCTCGCTCCCTGTCCATATCTTTCGCTCTCGCTGTCCATATCTCTCCCTCCACTCTCTCTCTGTCCATATCTCTCCCTCCCCTCTCTCTCTGTCCATATCTCTCCCTCCCCTCTCTCTCTGTCCATATATCTCCCTCCACTCTCTCTCCCTCCCCTCTCTCTCTGTCCATATATCTCTCTCCCATCTCTCTCTGTCCATATCTCTCCGTCCCCTCTCTCTCTGTCCATATATCTCCCTCCCCTCTCTCTCTGTCCATATATCTCCCTCCTCTCTCTCTCTGTCCATATATCTCCCTCCCCTCTCTCTCTGTCCATATATCTCCCTCCCCTCTCTCTCTGTCCACTCTCTCCTCCTCCCCTCTCTCTCTGTCCATATATCTCTCTCCCATCTCTCTCTGTCCATATCTCTCCCTCCCCTCTCTCTCTGTCCATATATCTCCCTCTGCTATCTCTCTCTCTCTTTCTCTCTCTCTCCCAAGCAGATAATGACGTCACCCACCACCTCTCACTCACACAGATTGTTCATTATCTGCTGGTTGCAGATGGGGGTTCTTTCAGTGGGATATTTGTTGGAGAGAAACAGACGCCTGTCTTATGAAGAAGGCCTATGCTTGGTAATGCTCATGAGTAGAACATCATTCATAATGTGAGAGAGAGGAGCAGAAGCTAGGCTCAAAAGAGGTCTAACCTGAGCGAACATTAGCTTCCTATCAGCTATACTATAACCATCACTAAGGCTAGGTCTGGTCTGAGCTTACGTTAGCATTCTAACAGCTATACTATAACCATCACTAAGGCTAGGTCTGGTCTAACCTGAGCAAACATTAGCTTCCTATCAGCTATACTATAACCATCACTAAGGCTACGTCTGGTCTGAGCTTACGTTAGCATCCTATCAGCTATACTATAACCATCACTAAGGCTAGGTCTGGTCTGAGCTTACGTTAGCATTCTAACAGCTATACTATAACCATTACTAAGGCTCGGTCTGGTCTAAACTGAGCTAACGTTAGCTTCCTATCAGCTATATGATAACCATCACTAAGGCTAGGGCTGGTCTGAGCTAACGTTAGCTTCCTATCAGCTATACTATAACCATCACTAAGGCTAGGTCTGGTCTGAGCTAATGTTTGCTTCCTATCAGCTATACTATAAGCATCACTAAGGCTAGGTCTGGTCTGAGCTTACGTTAGCTTCCTATCAGCTATACTATAACCATCACTAAGGCTAGGTCTGGTCTAAACTGAGCTAACGTTAGCTTCCTATCAGCTATATGATAACCATCACTAAGGCTAGGGCTGGTCTGAGCTAACGTTAGCATCCTATCAGCTATACTATAACCATCACTAAGGCTAGGTCTGGTCTGAGCTAACGTTAGCTTCCTATCAGCTATACTATAACTATCACTAAGGCTAGGTCTGGTCTGAGCTTACGTTAGCTTCCTATCAGCTATACTATAACCATCACTAAGGCTAGGTCTGGTCTAAACTGAGCTAATGTTAGCTTCCTATCAGCTATACGATAACCATCACTAAGGCTAGGTCTGAGCTAACGTTAGCATCCTATCAGCTATACTATGACCATCACTAAGGCTAGGTCTGGTCTGAGCTTACGTTAGCATCCTATCAACTGTACTATAATCATCACTAAGGCTAGGTCTGGTCTGAGCTAACGTTAGCATCCTATCAGCTATACTATAACCATCACTAAGGCTAGGTCTGGTCTGAGCAAATGTTAGCATCCTATTAGCTATACTATAACCATCACCAGGCTAGGGCTGGTCTGAGCTAACGTTAGCTTCCTATCAGCTATACTATAACCATCACTAAGGCTAGGTCTGGTCTGAGCTAACGTTAGCTTCCTATCAGCTATACTATAACCATCATGAAGGCTAGGTCTGGTCTGAGCTAACGTTAGCATCCTATCAGCTATACTATAACCACCACTAAGGCTAGGTCTGGTCTGAGCTAACGTTAGCTTCCTAGCAGCTATACTATAACCATCATGAAGGCTAGGTCTGGTCTGAGCTAACGTTAGCTTCCTATCAGCTATACTATAATCATCACTAAGGCTAGGTCTGGTCTGAGCTAACATTAGCATCCTATCAGCTATACTATAACCATCACTAAGGCTAGGTCTGGTCTGAGCTAACGTTAGCATCCTATCAGCTATACTATAACCATCACGAAGGCTAGGTCTGGTCTGAGCTAACGTTAGCATCCTATCAGCTATACTATAACCATCACGAAGGCTAGGTCTGGTCTGAGCTAACATTAGCTTCCTATCAGCTATACTATAACCATCATGAAGGCTAGGTCTGGTCTGAGCTAACGTTAGCTTCCTATCAGCTATACTATAACCATCACTAAGGCTAGGTCTGGTCTGAGCTAACGTTAGCATCCTATCAGCTATACTATAACCATCATGAAGGCTAGGTCTGGTCTGAGCTAACGTTAGCATCCTATCAGCTATACTATAACCATCATGAAGGCTAGGTCTGGTCTGAGCTAACGTTAGCTTCCTATCAGCTATACTATAACCATCACTAAGGCTAGGTCTGGTCTGAGCTAACGTTAGCTTCCTATCAGCTATACTATAACCATCATGAAGGCTAGGTCTGGTCTGAGCTAACATTAGCATCCTATCAGCTATACTATAACCATCATGAAGGCTAGGTCTGGTCTGAGCTAACATTAGCTTCCTATCAGCTATACTATAACCATCACTAAGGCTAGGTCTGGTCTGAGCTAACGTTAGCTTCCTATCAGCTATACTATAACCATCACTAAGGCTAGGTCTGGTCTGAGCTAACGTTAGCTTCCTATTAGCTATACTATAACCATCATGAAGGCTAGGTCTGAGCTAACGTTAGCATCCTATCAGCTATACTATAACCATCACTAAGGCTAGGGCTGGTCTGAGCTAACGTTAGCTTCCTATCAGCTATACTATAACCATCACTAAGGCTAGGTCTGGTCTGAGCTAACGTTAGCTTCCTATCAGCTATACTATAACCATCATTAAGGCTAGGTCTGGTCTGAGCTAACGTTAGCATCCTATCAGCTATACTATAACCATCACTAAGGCTAGGTCTGGTCTGAGCTAACGTTAGCTTCCTATCAGCTATACTATAACCATCACTAAGGCTAGGTCTAGTCTGAGCTAACGTTAGCATCCTATCAGCTATACTATAACCATCACTAAGGCTAGGTCTAGTCTGAGCTAACGTTAGCTTCCTATCAGCTATACTATAACCATCATGAAGGCTAGGTCTGGTCTGAGCTAACGTTAGCTTCCTATTAGCTATACTATAACCATCATGAAGGCTAGGTCTGGTCTGAGCTAACGTTAGCTTCCTATTAGCTATACTATAACCATCACTAAGGCTAGGTCTGGTCTGAGCTAACGTTAGCATCCTATCAGCTATACTATAACCATCACTAAGGCTAGGTCTGGTCTGAGCTAACGTTAGCTTCCTATCAGCTATACTATAACCATCATGAAGGCTAGGTCTGGTCTGAGCTAACGTTAGCTTCCTAGCAGCTATACTATAACCATCATGAAGGCTAGGTCTGGTCTGAGCTAACGTTAGCTTCCTATCAGCTATACTATAATCATCACTAAGGCTAGGTCTGGTCTGAGCTAACATTAGCATCCTATCAGCTATACTATAACCATCACTAAGGCTAGGTCTGGTCTGAGCTAACGTTAGCATCCTATCAGCTATACTATAACCATCACGAAGGCTAGGTCTGGTCTGAGCTAACGTTAGCATCCTATCAGCTATACTATAACCATCACGAAGGCTAGGTCTGGTCTGAGCTAACATTAGCTTCCTATCAGCTATACTATAACCATCATGAAGGCTAGGTCTGGTCTGAGCTAACGTTAGCTTCCTATCAGCTATACTATAACCATCACTAAGGCTAGGTCTGGTCTGAGCTAACGTTAGCATCCTATCAGCTATACTATAACCATCATGAAGGCTAGGTCTGGTCTGAGCTAACGTTAGCTTCCTATCAGCTATAATATAACCATCACTAAGGCTAGGTCTGGTCTGAGCTAACGTTAGCTTCCTATCAGCTATACTATAACCATCACTAAGGCTAGGTCTGGTCTGAGCTAACGTTAGCATCCTATCAGCTATACTATAACCATCACTAAGGCTAGGTCTGGTCTGAGCTAACATTAGCTTCCTATCAGCTATACTATAACCATCATGAAGGCTAGGTCTGGTCTGAGCTAACGTTAGCTTCCTATCAGCTATACTATAACCATCACTAAGGCTAGGTCTGGTCTGAGCTAACGTTAGCATCCTATCAGCTATACTATAACCATCATGAAGGCTAGGTCTGGTCTGAGCTAACGTTAGCTTCCTATCAGCTATACTATAACCATCACTAAGGCTAGGTCTGTTCTGAGCTAACGTTAGCATCCTATCAGCTATACTATAACCATCACTAAGGCTAGGTCTGGTCTGAGCTAACGTTAGCTTCCTATCAGCTATACTATAACCATCACTAAGGCTAGGTCTGGTCTGAGCTAACGTTAGCATCCTATCAGCTATACTATAACCATCACTAAGGCTAGGTCTGGTCTGAGCTAACGTTAGCTTCCTATCAGCTATACTATAACCATCACTAAGGCTAGGTCTGTTCTGAGCTAACGTTAGCATCCTATCAGCTATACTATAACCATCATGAAGGCTAGGTCTGGTCTGAGCTAACGTTAGCATCCTATCAGCTATACTATAACCATCACTAAGGCTAGGGCTGGTCTGAGCTAACGTTAGCTTCCTATCAGCTATACTATAACCATCACTAAGGCTAGGTCTGGTCTGAGCTAACGTTAGCTTCCTATCAGCTATACTATAACCATCATGAAGGCTAGGTCTGGTCTGAGCTAACGTTAGCATCCTATCAGCTATACTATAACCATCACTAAGGCTAGGTCTGGTCTGAGCTAACGTTAGCTTCCTATCAGCTATACTATAACCATCACTAAGGCTAGGTCTGGTCTGAGCTAACGTTAGCATCCTATCAGCTATACTATAACCATCACTAAGGCTAGGTCTGGTCTGAGCTAACGTTAGCATCCTGTCAGCTATACTATAACCATCACTAAGGCTAGGTCTGGTCTGAGCAAACGTTAGCTTCCTATCAGCTATACTATAACCAGCACTAAGGCTAGGTCTGGTCTGAGCTAACGTTAGCTTCCTATCAGCTATACTATAACCATCACTAAGGCTAGGTCTGGTCTGAGCTAACGTTAGCTTCCTATCAGCTATACTATAATCATCACTAAGGCTAGGTCAGGTCTGAGCTAACATTAGCTTCCTATCAGCTATACTATAACCATCACTAAGGCTAGGTCTGGTCTGAGCAAATGTTAGCATCCTATTAGCTATACTATAACCATCACTAAGGCTAAGTCTGGTCTGAGCAAACGTTAGCATCCTATCAGCTATACTATAACCATCATGAAGGGTAGGTCTGGTCTGAGCTAACGTTAGCATCCTATCAGCTATACTATAATCATCACGAAGGCTAGGTCTGGTCTGAGCTAACGTTAGCTTCCTATTAGCTATACTATAACCATCATGAAGGCTAGGTCTGGTCTGAGCTAACGTTAGCTTCCTATTAGCTATACTATAACCATCACTAAGGCTAGGTCTGGTCTGAGCTAACGTTAGCATCCTATCAGCTATACTATAACCATCACTAAGGCTAGGTCTGGTCTGAGCTAACGTTAGCTTCCTATCAGCTATACTATAACCATCACGAAGGCTAGGTCTGGTCTGAGCTAACGTTAGCTTCCTAGCAGCTATACTATAACCATCACGAAGGCTAGGTCTGGTCTGAGCTAACGTTAGCTTCCTATCAGCTATACTATAATCATCACTAAGGCTAGGTCTGGTCTGAGCTAACATTAGCATCCTATCAGCTATACTATAACCATCACTAAGGCTAGGTCTGGTCTGAGCTAACGTTAGCATCCTATCAGCTATACTATAACCATCACGAAGGCTAGGTCTGGTCTGAGCTAACGTTAGCTTCCTATCAGCTATACTATAACCATCACTAAGGCTAGGTCTGGTCTGAGCTAACGTTAGCATCCTATCAGCTATACTATAACCATCACTAAGGCTAGGTCTGGTCTGAGCTAACGTTAGCATCCTATCAGCTATACTATAATCATCATGAAGGCAAGGTCTGGTCTGAGCTAACGTTAGCTTCCTATCAGCTATACTATAACCATCACTAAGGCTAGGTCTGTTCTGAGCTAACGTTAGCATCCTATCAGCTATACTATAACCATCATGAAGGCTAGGTCTGGTCTGAGCTAACGTTAGCATCCTATCAGCTATACTATAACCATCACTAAGGCTAGGGCTGGTCTGAGCTAACGTTAGCTTCCTATCAGCTATACTATAACCATCACTAAGGCTAGGTCTGGTCTGAGCTAACGTTAGCTTCCTATCAGCTATACTATAACCATCATGAAGGCTAGGTCTGGTCTGAGCTAACGTTAGCATCCTATCAGCTATACTATAACCATCACTAAGGCTAGGTCTGGTCTGAGCTAACGTTAGCTTCCTATCAGCTATACTATAACCAGCACTAAGGCTAGGTCTGGTCTGAGCTAACGTTAGCTTCCTATCAGCTATACTATAACCATCACTAAGGCTAGGTCTGGTCTGAGCTAACGTTAGCTTCCTATCAGCTATACTATAATCATCACTAAGGCTAGGTCAGGTCTGAGCTAACATTAGCTTCCTATCAGCTATACTATAACCATCACTAAGGCTAGGTCTGGTCTGAGCAAATGTTAGCATCCTATTAGCTATACTATAACCATCACTAAGGCTAGGTCTGGTCTGAGCAAACGTTAGCATCCTATCAGCTATACTATAACCATCATGAAGGGTAGGTCTGGTCTGAGCTAACGTTAGCATCCTATCAGCTATACTATAATCATCACGAAGGCTAGGTCTGGTCTGAGCTAACGTTAGCTTCCTATTAGCTATACTATAACCATCATGAAGGCTAGGTCTGGTCTGAGCTAACGTTAGCTTCCTATTAGCTATACTATAACCATCACTAAGGCTAGGTCTGGTCTGAGCTAACGTTAGCATCCTATCAGCTATACTATAATCATCATGAAGGCTAGGTCTGGTCTGAGCTAACGTTAGCTTCCTATCAGCTATACTATAACCATCACTAAGGCTAGGTCTGTTCTGAGCTAACGTTAGCATCCTATCAGCTATACTATAACCATCATGAAGGCTAGGTCTGGTCTGAGCTAATGTTAGCATCCTATCAGCTATTCTATAACCATCACTAAGGCTAGGGCTGGTCTGAGCTAACGTTAGCTTCCTATCAGCTATACTATAACCATCACTAAGGCTAGGTCTGGTCTGAGCTAACGTTAGCTTCCTATCAGCTATACTATAACCATCATGAAGGCTAGGTCTGGTCTGAGCTAATGTTAGCATCCTATCAGCTATACTATAACCATCACTAAGGCTAGGTCTGGTCTGAGCTAACGTTAGCTTCCTATCAGCTATACTATAACCAGCACTAAGGCTAGGTCTGGTCTGAGCTAACGTTAGCTTCCTATCAGCTATACTATAACCATCACTAAGGCTAGGTCTGGTCTGAGCTAACGTTAGCTTCCTATCAGCTATACTATAATCATCACTAAGGCTAGGTCAGGTCTGAGCTAACATTAGCTTCCTATCAGCTATACTATAACCATCACTAAGGCTAGGTCTGGTCTGAGCAAATGTTAGCATCCTATTAGCTATACTATAACCATCACTAAGGCTAGGTCTGGTCTGAGCAAACGTTAGCATCCTATCAGCTATACTATAACCATCATGAAGGGTAGGTCTGGTCTGAGCTAACGTTAGCATCCTATCAGCTATACTATAATCATCACGAAGGCTAGGTCTGGTCTGAGCTAACGTTAGCTTCCTATTAGCTATACTATAACCATCATGAAGGCTAGGTCTGGTCTGAGCTAACGTTAGCTTCCTATTAGCTATACTATAACCATCACTAAGGCTAGGTCTGGTCTGAGCTAACGTTAGCATCCTATCAGCTATACTATAATCATCATGAAGGCTAGGTCTGGTCTGAGCTAACGTTAGCTTCCTATCAGCTATACTATAACCATCACTAAGGCTAGGTCTGTTCTGAGCTAACGTTAGCATCCTATCAGCTATACTATAACCATCATGAAGGCTAGGTCTGGTCTGAGCTAATGTTAGCATCCTATCAGCTATTCTATAACCATCACTAAGGCTAGGGCTGGTCTGAGCTAACGTTAGCTTCCTATCAGCTATACTATAACCATCACTAAGGCTAGGTCTGGTCTGAGCTAACGTTAGCTTCCTATCAGCTATACTATAACCATCATGAAGGCTAGGTCTGGTCTGAGCTAACGTTAGCATCCTATCAGCTATACTATAACCATCACTAAGGCTAGGTCTGGTCTGAGCTAACGTTAGCATCCTATCAGCTATACTATAACCATCACTAAGGCTAGGTCTGGTCTGAGCTAACGTTAGCTTCCTATCAGCTATACTATAACCATCACTAAGGCTAGGTCTGGTCTGAGCTAACGTTAGCATCCTATCAGCTATACTATAACCATCACTAAGGCTAGGTCTGGTCTGAGCTAACGTTAGCATCCTATCAGCTATACTATAACCATCACTAAGGCTAGGTCTGGTCTGAGCAAACGTTAGCTTCCTATCAGCTATACTATAACCAGCACTAAGGCTAGGTCTGGTCTGAGCTAACGTTAGCATCCTATCAGCTATACTATAACCATCACTAAGGCTAGGTCTGGTCTGAGCTAACGTTAGCTTCCTATCAGCTATACTATAACCATCACTAAGGCTAGGTCTGGTCTGAGCTAACGTTAGCATCCTATCAGCTATACTATAACCATCACTAAGGCTAGGTCTGGTCTGAGCTAACGTTAGCATCCTATCAGCTATACTATAACCATCACTAAGGCTAGGTCTGGTCTGAGCAAACGTTAGCTTCCTATCAGCTATACTATAACCAGCACTAAGGCTAGGTCTGGTCTGAGCTAACGTTAGCTTCCTATCAGCTATACTATAACCATCACTAAGGCTAGGTCTGGTCTGAGCTAACGTTAGCTTCCTATCAGCTATACTATAATCATCACTAAGGCTAGGTCAGGTCTGAGCTAACATTAGCTTCCTATCAGCTATACTATAACCATCACTAAGGCTAGGTCTGGTCTGAGCAAATGTTAGCATCCTATTAGCTATACTATAACCATCACTAAGGCTAGGTCTGGTCTGAGCAAACGTTAGCATCCTATCAGCTATACTATAACCATCATGAAGGGTAGGTCTGGTCTGAGCTAACGTTAGCATCCTATCAGCTATACTATAATCATCACGAAGGCTAGGTCTGGTCTGAGCTAACGTTAGCTTCCTATTAGCTATACTATAACCATCACTAAGGCTAGGTCTGGTCTGAGCTAACGTTAGCTTCCTATTAGCTATACTATAACCATCACTAAGGCTAGGTCTGGTCTGAGCTAACGTTAGCATCCTATCAGCTATACTATAATCATCATGAAGGCTAGGTCTGGTCTGAGCTAACGTTAGCTTCCTATCAGCTATACTATAACCATCACTAAGGCTAGGTCTGTTCTGAGCTAACGTTAGCATCCTATCAGCTATACTATAACCATCATGAAGGCTAGGTCTGGTCTGAGCTAATGTTAGCATCCTATCAGCTATTCTATAACCATCACTAAGGCTAGGGCTGGTCTGAGCTAACGTTAGCTTCCTATCAGCTATACTATAACCATCACTAAGGCTAGGTCTGGTCTGAGCTAACGTTAGCTTCCTATCAGCTATACTATAACCATCATGAAGGCTAGGTCTGGTCTGAGCTAACGTTAGCATCCTATCAGCTATACTATAACCATCACTAAGGCTAGGTCTGGTCTGAGCTAACGTTAGCTTCCTATCAGCTATACTATAACCATCACTAAGGCTAGGTCTGGTCTGAGCTAACGTTAGCATCCTATCAGCTATACTATAACCATCACTAAGGCTAGGTCTGGTCTGAGCTAACGTTAGCATCCTATCAGCTATACTATAACCATCACTAAGGCTAGGTCTGGTCTGAGCTAACGTTAGCTTCCTATCAGCTATACTATAACCATCACTAAGGCTAGGTCTGGTCTGAGCTAACGTTAGCTTCCTATCAGCTATACTATAACCATCACTAAGGCTAGGTCTGGTCTGAGCTAACGTTAGCTTCCTATCAGCTATACTATAACCATCACTAAGGCTAGGTCTGGTCTGAGCTAACGTTAGCTTCCTATCAGCTATACTATAACCATCACTAAGGCTAGGTCTGGTCTGAGCAAATGTTAGCATCCTATTAGCTATACTATAACCATCACTAAGGCTAGGTCTGGTCTGAGCAAACGTTAGCATCCTATCAGCTATACTATAACCATCATGAAGGGTAGGTCTGGTCTGAGCTAACGTTAGCATCCTATCAGCTATACTATAATCATCACGAAGGCTAGGTCTGGTCTGAGCTAACGTTAATTAGCTATACTATAACCATCATGAAGGCTAGGTCTGGTCTGAGCTAACGTTAGCTTCCTATTAGCTATACTATAACCATCACTAAGGCTAGGTCTGGTCTGAGCTAACGTTAGCATTCCTATCAGCTATACTATAACCATCACTAAGGCTAGGTCTGGTCTGAGCTAACGTTAGCTTCCTATCAGCTATACTATAACCATCATGAAGGCTAGGTCTGGTCTGAGCTAACGTTAGCTTCCTAGCAGCTATACTATAACCATCATGAAGGCTAGGTCTGGTCTGAGCTAACGTTAGCTTCCTATCAGCTATACTATAATCATCACTAAGGCTAGATCTGGTCTGAGCTAACATTAGCATCCTATCAGCTATACTATAACCATCACTAAGGCTAGGTCTGGTCTGAGCTAACGTTAGCATCCTATCAGCTATACTATAACCATCAATAAGGCTAGGTCTGGTCTGAGCTAACGTTAGCATCCTATCAGCTATACTATAACCATCACGAAGGCTAGGTCTGGTCTGAGCTAACATTAGCTTCCTATCAGCTATACTATAACCATCATGAAGGCTAGGTCTGGTCTGAGCTAACGTTAGCTTCCTATCAGCTATACTATAACCATCACTAAGGCTAGGTCTGGTCTGAGCTAACGTTAGCATCCTATCAGCTATACTATAACCATCACTAAGGCTAGGTCTGGTCTGAGCTAACGTTAGCTTCCTATCAGCTATACTATAACCATCATGAAGGCTAGGTCTGGTCTGAGCTAACGTTAGCTTCCTATCAGCTATACTATAACCATCACTAAGGCTAGGTCTGGTCTGAGCTAACGTTAGCTTCCTATCAGCTATACTATAACCATCATGAAGGCTAGGTCTGGTCTGAGCTAACGTTAGCTTCCTATCAGCTATACTATAACCATCACTAAGGCTAGGTCTGGTCTGAGCTAACGTTAGCTTCCTATCAGCTATACTATAACCATCATGAAGGCTAGGTCTGGTCTGAGCTAACGTTAGCATCCTATCAGCTATACTATAACCATCACTAAGGCTAGGTCTGGTCTGAGCTAACGTTAGCTTCCTATCAGCTATACTATAACCATCACTAAGGCTAGGTCTGGTCTGAGCTAACGTTAGCTTCCTATCAGCTATACTATAACCATCATGAAGGCTAGGTCTGGTCTGAGCTAACGTTAGCTTCCTATCAGCTATACTATAACCATCACTAAGGCTAGGTCTGGTCTGAGCTAACGTTAGCTTCCTATCAGCTATACTATAACCATCACTAAGGCTAGGTCTGGTCTGAGCAAACGTTAGCTTCCTATCAGCTATACTATAACCATCACTAAGGCTAGGTCTGGTCTGAGCTAACGTCCCTATCAGCTATACTATAACCATCACTAAGGCTAGGTCTGGTCTGAGCTAACGTTAGCTTCCTATCAGCTATACTATAACCATCACTAAGGCTAGGTCTGGTCTGAGCTAACGTTAGCATCCTATCAGCTATACTATAACCATCACTAAGGCTAGGTCTGGTCTGAGCTATAATAACCATCATGAAGGCTAGGTCTGGTCTGAGCTAACGTTAGCTTCCTATCAGCTATACTATAACCATCACTAAGGCTAGGTCTGGTCTGAGCTAACGTTAGCTATCAGCTATACTATAACCATCACTAAGGCTAGGTCTGGTCTGAGCTAACGTTAGCTTCCTATCAGCTATACTATAACCATCACTAAGGCTAGGTCTGGTCTGAGCTAACGTTAGCTTCCTATCAGCTATACTATAACCATCACTAAGGCTAGGTCTGGTCTGACCATCCTATTAGCTATACTATAACCATCACTAAGGCTAGGTCTGGTCTGAGCAAACGTTAGCATCCTATCAGCTATACTATAACCATCATGAAGGGTAGGTCTGGTCTGAGCTAACGTTAGCATCCTATCAGCTATACTATAATCATCACGAAGGCTAGGTCTGGTCTGAGCTAACGTTAGCTTCCTATTAGCTATACTATAACCATCACTGAAGGCTAGGTCTGGTCTGAGCTAACGTTAGCTTCCTATTAGCTATACTATAACCATCACTAAGGCTAGGTCTGGTCTGAGCTAACGTTAGCATCCTATCAGCTATACTATAACCATCACTGAAGGCTAGGTCTGGTCTGAACGTTAGCTTCCTATCAGCTATACTATAACCATCACTAAGGCTAGGTCTGCTGAGCTCGTTAGCATCCTATCAGCTATACTATAACCATCATGAAGGCTAGGTCTGGTCTGAGCTAATGTTAGCATCCTATCAGCTATTCTATAACCATCACTAAGGCTAGGTCTGGTCTGAGCTAACGTTCCTATCAGCTATCCTATCAGCTGGTCTGAGCTAACTATAACCATCATCATGAAGGCTAGGTCTGGTCTGAGCTAACGTTAGCATCCTATCAGCTATACTATAACCATCACTAAGGCTAGGTCTGGTCTGAGCTAACGTTAGCATCCTATCAGCTATACTATAACCATCACTAAGGCTAGGTCTGGTCTGAGCTAACGTTAGCATCCTATCAGCTATACTATAACCATCACTAAGGCTAGGTCTGGTCTGAGCTAACGTTAGCATCCTATCAGCTATACTATAACCATCACTAAGGCTAGGTCTGGTCTGAGCTAACGTTAGCTTCCTATCAGCTATACTATAACCATCACTAAGGCTAGGTCTGGTCTGAGCTAACGTTAGCATCCTATCAGCTATACTATAACCATCACTAAGGCTAGGTCTGGTCTGAGCTAACGTTAGCTTCCTATCAGCTATACTATAATCATCACTAAGGCTAGGTCAGGTCTGAGCTAACATTAGCTTCCTATCAGCCTATAACATCACTAAGGCTAGGTCTGGTCTGAGCAAATGTTAGCATCTGGTCCATCACTAAGGCTAGGTCTGGTCTGAGCAAACGTTAGCATCCTATCAGCTATACTATAACCATCATGAAGGCTAGGTCTGGTCTGAGCTAACGTTAGCATCCTATCAGCTATACTATAATCATCACGAAGGCTAGGTCTGGTCTGAGCTAACGTTAGCTTCCTATTAGCTATACTATAACCATCATGAAGGCTAGGTCTGGTCTGAGCTAACGTTAGCTTCCTATTAGCTATACTATAACCATCACTAAGGCTAGGTCTGGTCTGAGCTAACGTTAGCATCCTATCAGCTATACTATAACCATCACTAAGGCTAGGTCTGGTCTGAGCTAACGTTAGCTTCCTATCAGCTATACTATAACCATCATGAAGGCTAGGTCTGGTCTGAGCTAACGTTAGCTTCCTAGCAGCTATACTATAACCATCATGAAGGCTAGGTCTGGTCTGAGCTAACGTTAGCTTCCTATCAGCTATACTATAATCATCACTAAGGCTAGGTCTGGTCTGAGCTAACATTAGCATCCTATCAGCTATACTATAACCATCACTAAGGCTAGGTCTGGTCTGAGCTAACGTTAGCATCCTATCAGCTATACTATAACCATCACGAAGGCTAGGTCTGGTCTGAGCTAACGTTAGCATCCTATCAGCTATACTATAACCATCACGAAGGCTAGGTCTGGTCTGAGCTAACATTAGCTTCCTATCAGCTATACTATAACCATCATGAAGGCTAGGTCTGGTCTGAGCTAACGTTAGCTTCCTATCAGCTATACTATAACCATCACTAAGGCTAGGTCTGGTCTGAGCTAACGTTAGCATCCTATCAGCTATACTATAACCATCATGAAGGCTAGGTCTGGTCTGAGCTAACGTTAGCTTCCTATCAGCTATAATATAACCATCATGAAGGCTAGGTCTGGTCTGAGCTAACGTAGCTTCCTATCAGCTATACCCATCACTAAGGCTAGGTCTGGTCTGAGCTAACGTTAGCTTCCTATCAGCTATACTATAACCATCATGAAGGCTAGGTCTGGTCTGAGCTAACGTTAGCTTCCTATCAGCTATACTATAACCATCACTAAGGCTAGGTCTGGTCTGAGCTAACGTTAGCTTCCTATCAGCTATACTATAACCATCATGAAGGCTAGGTCTGGTCTGAGCTAACATTAGCATCCTATCAGCTATACTATAACCATCATGAAGGCTAGGTCTGGTCTGAGCTAACATTAGCTTCCTATCAGCTATACTATAACCATCACTAAGGCTAGGTCTGGTCTGAGCTAACGTTAGCTTCCTATCAGCTATACTATAACCATCACTAAGGCTAGGTCTGGTCTGAGCTAACGTTAGCATCCTATCAGCTATACTATAACCATCATGAAGGCTAGGTCTGGTCTGAGCTAACGTTAGCTTCCTATCAGCTATACTATAACCATCACTAAGGCTAGGTCTGGTCTGAGCTAACGTTAGCTTCCTATCAGCTATACTATAACCATCACTAAGGCTAGGTCTGGTCTGAGCTAATGTTAGCATCAACAGCTATACTATAACCATCACTAAGGCTCTGGTCTGAGCTAACGTTAGCATCCTATCAGCTATACTATAACCATCACTGAAGGCTAGGTCTGGTCTGAGCAAACGTTAGCATCCTATCAGCTATACTATAACCATCATGAAGGGTAGGTCTGGTTCTAACTCCTATCAGCTATACTATAATCATCACTAAGGCTAGGTCTGGTCTGAGCTAACGTTAGCTTCCTATTAGCTATACTATAACCATCATGAAGGCTAGGTCTGGTCTGAGCTAACGGCTTCCTATTAGCTATACTATAACCATCACTAAGGCTAGGTCTGGTCTGAGCTAACGTTAGCATCCTATCAGCTATACTATAACCATCACTAAGGCTAGGTCTGGTCTGAGCTAACGTTAGCTTCCTATCAGCTATACTATAACCATCATGAAGGCTAGGTCTGGTCTGAGCTAACGTTAGCTTCCTAGCAGCTATACTATAACCATCATGAAGGCTAGGTCTGGTCTGAGCTAACGTTAGCTTCCTATCAGCTATACTATAATCATCACTAAGGCTAGGTCTGGTCTGAGCTAACGTTAGCTTCCTATCAGCTATACTATAACCATCACTAAGGCTAGGTCTGGTCTGCTATACTATAACCATCACGCTAAGCTAACGTTAGCATCCTATCAGCTATACTATAACCATCACGAAGGCTAGGTCTGGTCTGAGCTAACATTAGCTTCCTATCAGCTATACTATAACCATCATGAAGGCTAGGTCTGGTCTGAGCTAACGTTAGCTTCCTATCAGCTATACTATAACCATCACTAAGGCTAGGTCTGGTCTGAGCTAACGTTAGCATCCTATCAGCTATACTATAACCATCATGAAGGCTAGGTCTGGTCTGAGCTAACGTTAGCATCCTATCAGCTATACTATAACCATCACTAAGGCTAGGTCTGGTCTGAGCTAACGTTAGCTTCCTATCAGCTATACTATAACCATCACTAAGGCTAGGTCTGGTCTGAGCTAACGTTAGCATCCTATCAGCTATACTATAACCATCATGAAGGCTAGGTCTGGTCTGAGCTAACGTTAGCTTCCTATCAGCTATACTATAACCATCACTAAGGCTAGGTCTGGTCTGAGCTAACGTTAGCTTCCTATCAGCTATACTATAACCATCACTAAGGCTAGGTCTGGTCTGAGCTAACGTTAGCATCCTATCAGCTATACTATAACCATCATGAAGGCTAGGTCTGGTCTGAGCTAACGTTAGCTTCCTATCAGCTATACTATAACCATCACTAAGGCTAGGTCTGGTCTGAGCTAACATTAGCTTCCTATCAGCTATACTATAACCATCATGAAGGCTAGGTCTGGTCTGAGCTAACGTTAGCATCCTATCAGCTATACTATAACCATCACTGAAGGCTGGTCTGGTCTGGTCTGGCTAGGTCTGAGCTAACGTTAGCTTCCTATCAGCTCTACTATAAGCATCACTAAGGCTAGGTCTGGTCTGAGCTAACGTTAGCTTCCTATCAGCTATACTATAACCATCACTAAGGCTAGGTCTGGTCTGAGCTAACGTTAGCATCCTATCAGCTATACTATAACCATCACTAAGGCTAGGTCTGGTCTGAGCTAACGTTAGCATCCTAACAGCTATACTATAATCATCACTAAGGCTAGGTCTGGTCTGAGCTAACGTTAGCATCCTATCAGCTATACTATAACCATCATGAAGGCTAGGTCTGGTCTGAGCTAACGTTAGCTTCCTATCAGCTATACTATAACCATCACTAAGGCTAGGTCTGGTCTGAGCTAACGTTAGCTTCCTATCAGCTATACTATAACCATCATGAAGGCTAGGTCTGGTCTGAGCTAACATTAGCTTCCTATCAGCTATACTATAACCATCATGAAGGCTAGGTCTGGTCTGAGCTAACGTTAGCTTCCTATCAGCTATAATATAACCATCATGAAGGCTAGGTCTGGTCTGAGCTAACGTTAGCTTCCTATCAGCTATACTATAACCATCACTAAGGCTAGGTCTGGTCTGAGCTAACGTTAGCATCCTATCAGCTATACTATAACCATCATGAAGGCTAGGTCTGGTCTGAGCTAACGTTAGCTTCCTATCAGCTATACTATAACCATCACTAAGGCTAGGTCTGGTCTGAGCTAACGTTAGCTTCCTATCAGCTATACTATAACCATCATGAAGGCTAGGTCTGGTCTGAGCTAACGTTAGCTTCCTATCAGCTATACTATAACCATCATGAAGGCTAGGTCTGGTCTGAGCTAACGTTAGCTTCCTATCAGCTATACTATAACCATCACTAAGGCTAGGTCTGGTCTGAGCTAACGTTAGCATCCTATCAGCTATACTATAACCATCATGAAGGCTAGGTCTGGTCTGAGCTAACGTTAGCTTCCTATCAGCTATACTATAACCATCATGAAGGCTAGGTCTGGTCTGAGCTAACGTTAGCTTCCTATCAGCTATACTATAACCATCACTAAGGCTAGGTCTGGTCTGAGCTAACGTTAGCATCCTATCAGCTATACTATAACCATCATGAAGGCTAGGTCTGGTCTGAGCTAACGTTAGCTTCCTATCAGCTATACTATAACCATCACTCAGGTCTGGTCTGAGCTAACGTTAGGCTATACTATAACCATCATGAAGGCTAGGTCTGGTCTGAGCTAACGTTAGCTTCCTATCAGCTATACTATAACCATCACTAAGGCTAGGTCTGGTCTGAGCTAACGTTAGCTTCCTATCAGCTATACTATAACCATCATGAAGGCTAGGTCTGGTCTGAGCTAACGTTAGCT
This sequence comes from Oncorhynchus keta, assembly GCF_023373465.1. NCBI lineage: Eukaryota > Metazoa > Chordata > Actinopteri > Salmoniformes > Salmonidae > Oncorhynchus > Oncorhynchus keta. The sequence goes on along the minus strand of NW_026287886.1, from coordinate 139,159 downwards.
TCCTATCAGCTATACTATAACCATCACTAAGGCTAGGTCTGGTCTGAGCTAACGTTAGCATCCTATCAGCTATACTATAACCATCATGAAGGCTAGGTCTGGTCTGAGCTAACGTTAGCTTCCTATCAGCTATACTTTAACCATCATGAAGGCTAGGTCTGGTCTGAGCTAACATTAGCATCCTATCAGCTATACTATAACCATCATGAAGGCTAGGTCTGGTCTGAGCTAACATTAGCTTCCTATCAGCTATACTATAACCATCACTAAGGCTAGGTCTGGTCTGAGCTAACGTTAGCTTCCTATCAGCTATACTATATCCATCACTAAGGCTAGGTCTGGTCTGGCTCGTTAGCATCCTATCAGCTAACGTTAGCTTCCTATCAGCTATACTATAACCATCACTAAGGCTAGGTCTGGTCTGAGCTAACGTTAGCTTCCTATCAGCTATACTATAACCATCACTAAGGCTAGGTCTGGTCTGAGCTAACGTTAGCATCCTAACAGCTATACTATAACCATCACTAAGGCTAGGTCTGGTCTGAGCTAACGTTAGCATCCTATCAGCTATACTATAACCATTACTAAGGCTAGGTCTGGTCTGAGCTAACGTTAGCATCCTATCAGCTATACTATAACCATCATGAAGGCTAGGTCTGGTCTGAGCTAACGTTAGCTTCCTATCAGCTATACTATAACCATCACTAAGGCTAGGTCTGGTCTGAGCTAACGTTAGCTTCCTATCAGCTATACTATAACCATCATGAAGGCTAGGTCTGGTCTGAGCTAACATTAGCATCCTATCAGCTATACTATAACCATCATGAAGGCTAGGTCTGGTCTGAGCTAACATTAGCTTCCTATCAGCTATACTATAACCATCACTAAGGCTAGGTCTGGTCTGAGCTAACGTTAGCTTCCTATCAGCTATACTATAACCATCACTAAGGCTAGGTCTGGTCTGAGCTAACGTTAGCATCCTATCAGCTATACTATAACCATCATGAAGGCTAGGTCTGGTCTGAGCTAACGTTAGCTTCCTATCAGCTATACTATAACCATCATGAAGGCTAGGTCTGGTCTGAGCTAACGTTAGCTTCCTATCAGCTATACTATAACCATCACTAAGGCTAGGTCTGGTCTGAGCTAACGTTAGCATCCTATCAGCTATACTATAACCATCATGAAGGCTAGGTCTGGTCTGAGCTAACGTTAGCTTCCTATCAGCTATACTATAACCATCACTAAGGCTAGGTCTGGTCTGAGCTAACGTTAGCTTCCTATCAGCTATACTATAACCATCATGAAGGCTAGGTCTGGTCTGAGCTAACATTAGCTTCCTATCAGCTATACTATAACCATCATGAAGGCTAGGTCTGGTCTGAGCTAACGTTAGCATCCTATCAGCTATACTATAACCATCATGAAGGCTAGGTCTGGTCTGAGCTAACGTTAGCATCCTATCAGCTATACTATAACCATCACTAAGGCTAGGTCTGGTCTGAGCTAACATTAGCTTCCTATCAGCTATACTATAACCATCACTAAGGCTAGGTCTGGTCTGAGCTAACGTTAGCATCCTATCAGCTATACTATAACCATCATGAAGGCTAGGTCTGGTCTGAGCTAACGTTAGCTTCCTATCAGCTATACTATAACCATCACTAAGGCTAGGTCTGGTCTGAGCTAACGTTAGCTTCCTATCAGCTATACTATAACCATCATGAAGGCTAGGTCTGGTCTGAGCTAACATTAGCATCCTATCAGCTATACTATAACCATCATGAAGGCTAGGTCTGGTCTGAGCTAACATTAGCTTCCTATCAGCTATACTATAACCATCACTAAGGCTAGGTCTGGTCTGAGCTAACGTTAGCTTCCTATCAGCTATACTATAACCATCACTAAGGCTAGGTCTGGTCTGAGCTAACGTTAGCATCCTAACAGCTATACTATAATCATCACTAAGGCTAGGTCTGGTCTGAGCTAACGTTAGCTTCCTATTAGCTATACTATAACCATCACGAAGGCTAGGTCTGAGCTAACGTTAGCTTCCTATCAGCTCTACTATAAGCATCACTAAGGCTAGGTCTGGTCTGAGCTAACGTTAGCTTCCTATCAGCTATACTATAACCATCACTAAGGCTAGGTCTGGTCTGAGCTAACGTTAGCTTCCTATCAGCTATACTATAACCATCACTAAGGCTAGGTCTGGTCTGAGCTAACGTTAGCTTCCTATTAGCTATACTATAACCATCATGAAGGCTAGGTCTGAGCTAAGGTTAGCATCCTATCAGCTATACTATAACCATCACTAAGGCTAGGGCTGGTCTGAGCTAACGTTAGCTTCCTATCAGCTATACTATAACCATCATGAAGGCTAGGTCTGGTCTGAGCTAACGTTAGCATCCTATCAGCTATACTATAACCATCACTAAGGCTAGGGCTGGTCTGAGCTAACGTTAGCTTCCTATCAGCTATACTATAACCATCACTAAGGCTAGGTCTGGTCTGAGCTAACGTTAGCTTCCTATCAGCTATACTATAACCATCATGAAGGCTAGGTCTGGTCTGAGCTAACGTTAGCATCCTATCAGCTATACTATAACCATCACTAAGGCTAGGTCTGGTCTGAGCTAACGTTAGCATCCTATCAGCTATACTATAATCATCATGAAGGCTAGGTCTGGTCTCAGCTAACGTTAGCTTCCTATCAGCTATACTATAACCATCACTAAGGCTAGGTCTGTTCTGAGCTAACGTTAGCATCCTATCAGCTATACTATAACCATCATGAAGGCTAGGTCTGGTCTGAGCTAACGTTAGCATCCTATCAGCTATACTATAACCATCACTAAGGCTAGGGCTGGTCTGAGCTAACGTTAGCTTCCTATCAGCTATACTATAACCATCACTAAGGCTAGGTCTGAGCTAACGTTAGCTTCCTATCAGCTATACTATAACCATCACTAAGGCTAGGTCTGGTCTGAGCTAACGTTAGCTTCCTATCAGCTATACTATAACCATCACTAAGGCTAGGTCTGGTCTGAGCTAACGTTAGCTTCCTATCAGCTATACTATAACCATCACTAAGGCTAGGTCTGGTCTGAGCTAACGTTAGCATCCTATCAGCTATACTATAACCATCAGGTCTGGTCTGAGCTAACGTTAGCATCCTATCAGCTATACTATAACCATCACTAAGGCTAGGTCTGGTCTGAGCTAACGTTAGCTTCCTATCAGCTATACTATAACCATCATGAAGGCTAGGTCTGGTCTGAGCTAACATTAGCTTCCTATCAGCTATACTATAACCATCATGAAGGCTAGGTCTGGTCTGAGCTAACGTTAGCTTCCTATCAGCTATACTATAACCATCACTAAGGCTAGGTCTGGTCTGAGCTAACGTTAGCTTCCTATCAGCTATACTATAACCATCATGAAGGCTAGGTCTGGTCTGAGCTAACGTTAGCTTCCTATCAGCTATACTATAACCATCATGAAGGCTAGGTCTGGTCTGAGCTAACGTTAGCATCCTATCAGCTATACTATAACCATCATGAAGGCTAGGTCTGGTCTGAGCTAACATTAGCTTCCTATCAGCTATACTATAACCATCACTAAGGCTAGGTCTGGTCTGAGCTAACGTTAGCTTCCTATCAGCTATACTATATCCATCACTAAGGCTAGGTCTGGTCTGAGCTAACGTTAGCATCCTATCAGCTATACTATAACCATCATGAAGGCTAGGTCTGGTCTGAGCTAACGTTAGCTTCCTATCAGCTATACTATAACCATCACTAAGGCTAGGTCTGGTCTGAGCTAACGTTAGCTTCCTATCAGCTATACTATAACCATCACTAAGGCTAGGTCTGGTCTGAGCTAACGTTAGCATCCTAACAGCTATACTATAACCATCACTAAGGCTAGGTCTGGTCTGAGCTAACGTTAGCATCCTATCAGCTATACTATAACCATCACTAAGGCTAGGTCTGGTCTGAGCTAACGTTAGCATCCTATCAGCTATACTATAACCATCATGAAGGCTAGGTCTGGTCTGAGCTAACGTTAGCTTCCTATCAGCTATACTATAACCATCACTAAGGCTAGGTCTGGTCTGAGCTAACGTTAGCTTCCTATCAGCTATACTATAACCATCATGAAGGCTAGGTCTGGTCTGAGCTAACGTTAGCATCCTATCAGCTCTACTATAACCATCACTAAGGCTAGGTCTGGTCTGAGCTAACGTTAGCTTCCTATCAGCTATACTATAACCATCACTAAGGCTAGGTCTGGTCTGAGCTAACGTTAGCTTCCTATCAGCTATACTATAACCATCACTAAGGCTAGGTCTGGTCTGAGCTAACGTTAGCATCCTATCAGCTATACTATAACCATCACTAAGGCTAGGTCTGGTCTGAGCTAACGTTAGCATCCTATCAGCTATACTATAACCATCATGAAGGCTAGGTCTGGTCTGAGCTAACGTTAGCTTCCTATCAGCTATACTATAACCATCACTAAGGCTAGGTCTGGTCTGAGCTAACGTTAGCTTCCTATCAGCTATACTATAACCATCATGAAGGCTAGGTCTGGTCTGAGCTAACGTTAGCTTCCTATCAGCTATACTATAACCATCACTAAGGCTAGGTCTGGTCTGAGCTAACGTTAGCTTCCTATCAGCTATACTATAACCATCATGAAGGCTAGGTCTGGTCTGAGCTAACGTTAGCTTCCTATCAGCTATACTATAACCATCATGAAGGCTAGGTCTGGTCTGAGCTAACGTTAGCTTCCTATCAGCTATACTATAACCATCACTAAGGCTAGGTCTGGTCTGAGCTAACGTTAGCTCCTATCAGCTATACTATAACCATCACTGAAGGCTAGGTCTGGTCTGAGCTAACGTTAGCATCCTATCAGCTATACTATAACCATCACTAAGGCTAGGTCTGGTCTGAGCTAACGTTAGCTTCCTATCAGCTATACTATAACCATCACTAAGGCTAGGTCTGGTCTGAGCTAACGTTAGCATCCTATCAGCTATACTATAACCATCATGAAGGCTAGGTCTGGTCTGAGCTAACGTTAGCTTCCTATCAGCTATACTATAACCATCACTAAGGCTAGGTCTGGTCTGAGCTAACGTTAGCTTCCTATCAGCTATACTATAACCATCATGAAGGCTAGGTCTGGTCTGAGCTAACGTTAGCATCCTATCAGCTATACTATAACCATCATGAAGGCTAGGTCTGGTCTGAGCTAACGTTAGCTTCCTATCAGCTATACTATAACCATCACTAAGGCTAGGTCTGGTCTGAGCTAACGTTAGCTTCCTATCAGCTATACTATAACCATCACTAAGGCTAGGTCTGGTCTGAGCTAACGTTAGCATCCTATCAGCTATACTATAACCATCATCTGGTCTGAAGGCTAGGTCTGGTCTGAGCTAACGTTAGCTTCCTATCAGCTATACTATGACCATCACTAAGGCAAGGTCTGGTCTGAGCTAACGTTAGCTTCCTATCAGCTATACAATAACCATCACTAAGGCTAGGTCTGGTCTGAGCTAACGTTAGCTTCCTATCAGCTATACTATAACCATCACTAAGGCAAGGTCTGGTCTTAGCTAACGTTAGCTTCCTATCAGCTATACTATAACCATTACTAAGGCTAGGTCTGAGCTAACGTTAGCATCCTATCAGCTATACTATGACCATCACTAAGGCTAGGTCTGGTCTGAGCTTACGTTAGCATCCTATCAGCTATACTATAACCATCATGAAGGCTAGGTCTGGTCTGAGCTAACGTTAGCATCCTATCAGCTATACTATAACCATCACTAAGGCTAGGTCTGGTCTGAGCTAACGTTAGCTTCCTATCAGCTATACTATAACCATCACTAAGGCTAGGTCTGGTCTGAGCTAACGTTAGCTTCCTATCAGCTATACTATAACCATCACTAAGGCTAGGTCTGGTCTGAGCTAACGTTAGCATCCTATCAGCTATACTATAACCATCACTAAGGCTAGGTCTGGTCTGAGCTAACGTTAGCATCCTATCAGCTATACTATAATCATCATGAAGGCTAGGTCTGGTCTGAGCTAACGTTAGCTTCCTATCAGCTATACTATAACCATCACTAAGGCTAGGTCTGGTCTGAGCTAACGTTAGCATCCTATCAGCTATACTATAACCATCATGAAGGCTAGGTCTGGTCTGAGCTAACGTTAGCATCCTATCAGCTATACTATAACCATCACTAAGGCTAGGTCTGGTCTGAGCTAACGTTAGCTTCCTATCAGCTATACTATAACCATCACTAAGGCTAGGTCTGGTCCTATCAGCTAACTATAACCATCACTAAGGCTCCTGGTCTGAGCAACGCTTCCTATATAGCTATACTATAACCATCACTAAGGCTAGGTCTGGTCTGAGCTAACGTTAGCTTCCTATCAGCTATACTATAACCATCACTAAGGCTAGGTCTGGTCTGAGCTAACGTTAGCTTCCTATCAGCTATACTATAACCATCACTAAGGCTAGGTCTGGTCTGAGCTAACGTTAGCTTCCTATCAGCTATACTATAACCATCACTAAGGCTAGGTCTGGTCTGAGCTAACGTTAGCTTCCTATCAGCTATACTATAACCATCACTAAGGCTAGGTCTGGTCTGAGCTAACGTTAGCTTCCTATCAGCTATACTATAACCATCACTAAGGCTAGGTCTGGTCTGAGCTAACGTTAGCTTCCTATCAGCTATACTATAACCATCATGAAGGCTAGGTCTGGTCTGAGCTAACGTTAGCATCCTATCAGCTATACTATAACCATCACTAAGGCTAGGTCTGAGCTAACGTTAGCTTCCTATCAGCTCTACTATAATCATCATGAAGGCTAGGTCTGGTCTGAGCTAACGTTAGCTTCCTATCAGCTATACTATAACCATCACTAAGGCTAGGTCTGGTCTGAGCTAACGTTAGCTTCCTATCAGCTATACTATAACCATCACTAAGGCTAGGTCTGGTCTGAGCTAACGTTAGCTTCCTATCAGCTATACTATAACCATCATGAAGGCTAGGTCTGGTCTGAGCTAACGTTAGCATCCTATCAGCTATACTATAACCATCACTAAGGCTAGGTCTGGTCTGAGCTAACGTTAGCATCCTATCAGCTATACTATAATCATCACTAAGGCTAGGTCTGGTCTGAGCTAACGGCTTCCTATCAGCTATACTATAACCATCACTAAGGCTAGGTCTGGTCTGAGCTAACGTTAGCATCCTATCAGCTATACTATAACCATCATGAAGGCTAGGTCTGGTCTGAGCTAACGTTAGCATCCTATCAGCTATACTATAACCATCACTAAGGCTAGGTCTGGTCTGAGCTAACGTTAGCTTCCTATCAGCTATACTATAACCATCACTGAAGGCTAGGTCTGGTCTGAGCTAACGTTAGCTTCCTATCAGCTATACTATAACCATCACTAAGGCTAGGTCTGGTCTGAGCTAACGTTAGCTTCCTATCAGCTATACTATAACCATCACTAAGGCTAGGTCTGGTCTGAGCTAACGTTAGCTTCCTATCAGCTATACTATAACCATCACTGGCTAGGTCTGGTCTGCTAGGTCTGGTCTGAAGGCTAACGTTAGCATCCTATCAGCTATACTATAACCATCACTAAGGCTAGGTCTGGTCTGAGCTAACGTTAGCATCCTATCAGCTATACTATAATCATCATGAAGGCTAGGTCTGGTCTGAGCTAACGTTAGCTTCCTATCAGCTATACTATAACCATCACTAAGGCTAGGTCTGTTCTGAGCTAACGTTAGCATCCTATCAGCTATACTATAACCATCATGAAGGCTAGGTCTGGTCTGAGCTAACGTTAGCATCCTATCAGCTATACTATAACCATCACTAAGGCTAGGTCTGGTCTGAGCTAACGTTAGCTTCCTATTAGCTATACTATAACCATCATGAAGGCTAGGTCTGGTCTGAGCTAACGTTAGCATCCTATCAGCTATACTATAACCATCACTAAGGCTAGGGCTGGTCTGAGCTAACGTTAGCTTCCTATCAGCTATACTATAACCATCATGAAGGCTAGGTCTGGTCTGAGCTAACGTTAGCATCCTATCAGCTATACTATAACCATCACTAAGGCTAGGGCTGGTCTGAGCTAACGTTAGCTTCCTATCAGCTATACTATAACCATCACTAAGGCTAGGTCTGGTCTGAGCTAACGTTAGCTTCCTATCAGCTATACTATAACCATCATGAAGGCTAGGTCTGGTCTGAGCTAACGTTATTATCCTATCAGCTATACTATAACCATCACTAAGGCTAGGTCTGGTCTGAGCTAACGTTAGCATCCTATCAGCTATACTATAATCATCATGAAGGCTAGGTCTGGTCTGAGCTAACGTTAGCTTCCTATCAGCTATACTATAACCATCACTAAGGCTAGGTCTGTTCTGAGCTAACGTTAGCATCCTATCAGCTATACTATAACCATCATGAAGGCTAGGTCTGGTCTGAGCTAACGTTAGCATCCTAACAGCTATACTATAATCATCACTAAGGCTAGGTCTGGTCTGAGCTAACGTTAGCTTCCTATTAGCTATACTATAACCATCACGAAGGCTAGGTCTGAGCTAACGTTAGCTTCCTATCAGCTCTACTATAAGCATCACTAAGGCTAGGTCTGGTCTGAGCTAACGTTAGCTTCCTATCAGCTATACTATAACCATCACTAAGGCTAGGTCTGGTCTGAGCTAACGTTAGCTTCCTATCAGCTATACTATAACCATCACTAAGGCTAGGTCTGGTCTGAGCTAACGTTAGCTTCCTATTAGCTATACTATAACCATCATGAAGGCTAGGTCTGAGCTAACGTTAGCATCCTATCAGCTATACTATAACCATCACTAAGGCTAGGGCTGGTCTGAGCTAACGTTAGCTTCCTATTAGCTATACTATAACCATCACGAAGGCTAGGTCTGAGCTAACGTTAGCTTCCTATCAGCTCTACTATAAGCATCACTAAGGCTAGGTCTGGTCTGAGCTAACGTTAGCTTCCTATCAGCTATACTATAACCATCACTAAGGCTAGGTCTGGTCTGAGCTAACGTTAGCTTCCTATCAGCTATACTATAACCATCACTAAGGCTAGGTCTGGTCTGAGCTAACGTTAGCTTCCTATTAGCTATACTATAACCATCATGAAGGCTAGGTCTGAGCTAACGTTAGCATCCTATCAGCTATACTATAACCATCACTAAGGCTAGGGCTGGTCTGAGCTAACGTTAGCTTCCTATCAGCTATACTATAACCATCATGAAGGCTAGGTCTGGTCTGAGCTAACGTTAGCATCCTATCAGCTATACTATAACCATCACTAAGGCTAGGGCTGGTCTGAGCTAACGTTAGCTTCCTATCAGCTATACTATAACCATCACTAAGGCTAGGTCTGGTCTGAGCTAACGTTAGCTTCCTATCAGCTATACTATAACCATCATGAAGGCTAGGTCTGGTCTGAGCTAACGTTAGCATCCTATCAGCTATACTATAACCATCACTAAGGCTAGGTCTGGTCTGAGCTAACGTTAGCATCCTATCAGCTATACTATAATCATCATGAAGGCTAGGTCTGGTCTGAGCTAACGTTAGCTTCCTATCAGCTATACTATAACCATCACTAAGGCTAGGTCTGTTCTGAGCTAACGTTAGCATCCTATCAGCTATACTATAACCATCATGAAGGCTAGGTCTGGTCTGAGCTAACGTTAGCATCCTATCAGCTATACTATAACCATCACTAAGGCTAGGGCTGGTCTGAGCTAACGTTAGCTTCCTATCAGCTATACTATAACCATCACTAAGGCTAGGTCTGGTCTGAGCTAACGTTAGCTTCCTATCAGCTATACTATAACCATCATGAAGGCTAGGTCTGGTCTGAGCTAACGTTAGCTTCCTATCAGCTATACTATAACCATCACTAAGGCTAGGTCTGGTCTGAGCTAACGTTAGCATCCTATCAGCTATACTATAATCATCATGAAGGCTAGGTCTGGTCTGAGCTAACGTTAGCATCCTATCAGCTATACTATAACCATCACTAAGGCTAGGTCTGTTCTGAGCTAACGTTAGCATCCTATCAGCTATACTATAACCATCATGAAGGCTAGGTCTGGTCTGAGCTAACGTTAGCATCCTATCAGCTATACTATAACCATCACTAAGGCTAGGTCTGGTCTGACACATGTTAAAGGGAATACCTAGTCAGTTGCACAAGTCAATAAATACATTCAACTTCTCTGCCGTACATCCCCTTTATGTGTTTCATGACTACATCTATGTCCCTCCCCTTTAAGAGGCCTATCTATCCACGGAGACAGCTGCACTGCTCACAAAGTCTCTTCAGTCAAATAAACCCTCCTCCTCCTCTCTCTGTCTCTCCCTCTCTCTCTCGGTCTCTCCCCTCTCTCTCTCTCTCTCTTCTCTCTCGGTCTCTCTCTCGGTCTCTCTCTCGGTCTCTCTCTCTCTCTCTCTCTCTCTCTCTCTCTCTCTCTCTCGGTCTCTCCCTCTCTCTCTCTCTCCTCTCTCTCTCTCTCGGTCTCTCTCTCTCTCTCTCTCTCTCACTCTCTCTCTCTCTCTCCCTCTCTCTCTCTCCCTTTCAGTCCTTGTCTCCTTCTATATCTGTCTCTCTTTAAACAAGAAGGTCAGTCAGTCTTTGGGCTAGTTCAATCAGGGCTTGATCTCTCTCTCTCTCCCTCTCGTGTGATCTAAGCTCTCTGATGAGCCATTGATCAAAGGAGAGGAAGAGGAGGAGGAGGAAGGTGGAATAAATAGGGTCTTGGCAGGACACAGGGTGTCATCTGATGAGAGAGGTGGATTGTTATGTTAAATAAACTGTCTTTTATCCAAATTAGCCCCTGACTGTGTAGCCCATCAATACACTGAAACAGGATACTGTGTAGAACTCGTTAACATTTAATCTCATTTAGGTAAAGACTTGGACTGATGGGCCCTAGACAGAGTAGTGTAGGTAGAGACTGATGGGCCCTAGACAGAGTAGTGTAGGGAGAGACTGAGTAGGGAGAGACTGATGGGCCCTAGACAGAGTAGTGTAGGGAGAGACTGAGTAGGGAGAGACTGATGGGCCCTAGACAGAGTAGTGTAGGTAGAGACTGAGTAGGGAGAGACTGATGGGCCCTAGACAGAGTAGTGTAGGGAGAGACTGATGGGCCCTAGACAGAGTAGTGTAGGGAGAGACTGAGTAGGGAGAGACTGATGGGCCCTAGACAGAGTAGTGTAGGGAGAGACTGAGTAGGGAGAGACTGATGGGCCCTAGACAGAGTAGTGTAGGGAGAGACTGATGGGCCCTAGACAGAGTAGTGTAGGGAGAGACTGATGGGCCCTAGACAGAGTAGTGTAGGGAGAGACCGATGGGCCCTAGACAGAGTAGTGTAGGGAGAGACTGATGGGCCCTAGACAGAGTATTGTAGGTGGAGACTGATGGGCCCTAGACAGAGTATTGTAGGTGGAGACTGATGGGCCCTAGACAGAGTATTGTAGGTGGAGACTGATGGGCCCTAGACAGAGTAGTGTAGGGAGAGACTGATGGGCCCTAGACAGAGTAGTGTAGGTAGAGACTGATGGGCCCTAGACAGAGTAGTGTAGGGAGAGACTGATGGGCCCTAGACAGAGTAGTGTAGGGAGAGACTGATGGGCCCTAGACAGAGTAGTGTAGGGAGAGACTGATGGGCCCTAGACAGAGTAGTGTAGGTAGAGACTGATGGGCCCTAGACAGAGTAGTGTAGGTAGAGACTGATGGGCCCTAGACAGAGTAGTGTAGGGAGAGACTGATAGGCCCTAGACAGAGTAGTGTAGGTAGAGACTGATGGGCCCTACACAGAGTAGTGTAGGGAGAGACTGATAGGCCCTAGACAGAGTAGTGTAGGTAGAGACTGATGGGCCCTAGACAGAGGTAGTGTTGGAATCAGAGACTGATGGGCCCTAGACAGAGTAGTGTAAGTAGAGACTGATGGGCCCTAGACAGAGTAGTGGAATCAGAGACTGATGGGCCCTAGACAGAGTAGTGTAGGTAGAGACTGATGGGCCCTAGACAGTGTATTGTAGGTTGGAATCTGTGGAGACTGATGGGCCCTAGACAGTGTATTAAAGGGTAGGTGGAACTGATGGGCCTAGACAGTGTAGTGTAGGGAGAGACTGATGGGCCCTAGACAGAGTAGTGTAGGTAGAGACTGATGGGCCCTAGACAGAGTAGTAATCAGGGAGTGACTGATGGGCCCTAGACAGAGTAGTGTAGGTAGAGACTGATAGGCCTACTAGACAGAGTAGTGTAGGTAGAGACTGATGGGCCCTAGACAGAGTAGTGTAGGTAGAGACTGATGGGCCCTAGACAGAGTAGTGTAGGGAGAGACTGATAGGCCCTAGACAGAGTAGTGTAGGTAGAGACTGATGGGCCCTAGACAGAGTAGTGTAGGGAATCAGACTGATGGGCCCATAGACAGAGTAGTGTAGGGAGAGACTGATGGGCCCTAGACAGAGTAGTGTAGGTAGAGACTGATGGGCCTACATAGACAAAGAGTAGTGTAGGAATCAGACTGATGGGCCCTAGACAAAGTAGTGTAGGAGAGACTGATGGGCCTACTAGATCAGAGTGAATGTGTCAGAGTAGTGTAATCAGGAGAGACTGATGGGCCCTAGACAGAAAGGGTAGTGTAATCAGAGAGACTGATGGGCCTAGACAGAGTATTGTAGGTGGAGACTGATGGGCCCTAGACAGAGTATTGTAGGTGGAGACTGATGGGCCTACATAGACAGAGTAGTGTAGGGAGAGACTGATGGGCCATAGACAAAGTAGTGTAGGTAGAGACTGATGGGCCCTAGACAGAGTAGTGTGGAATAGAGACTGATGGGCCCTAGACAGAGTAGTGTAGGGAGAGACTGATAGGCCCTAGACAGAGTAGTGTAGGTAGAGACTGATGGGCCTAGACAGAGTAGTGTAGGAAGAGACTGATGGGCCCTAGATCAGAGTAGTGTAGGGAGTGTCTGATGGGCCCTAGACAGAGCAGTGTAGGGAAGGCTGATGGGCGCTAGACAGAGTAGTGTAGGGAGAGACTGGTGGGCCCTAGACAGAGTAGTGTAGGTAGAGACTGATGGGCCTAGACAGAGTAGTGTAGGGAGAGACTGATGGGCCTACATAGACAGAGTAGTGTAGATAGAGACTGATGGGCCTAGATAGTGTAGTTAGGGGAGAGACTGATGGGCCCTAGACAGAAGTGTAGGGAGAGACTGATGGGCCCTAGACAGAGTAGTGTAGATAGAGACTGATGGGCCTAGACTAGACAGAGGTAGTGTTGGGAGAGACTGATGGGCCCTAGACAGAGTAGTGTAGGAAGAGACTGATGGGCCCATAGACAAAGAGTAGTGTAGGGAGAGACTGATGGGCCCTAGACAGAGTAGTGTAGGAAGAGACTGATGGGCCCTAGACAGAGTAGTGTAGGGAGAGACTGATGGGCCCTAGACAGAGTAGTGTAGGAAGAGACTGATGGGCCCTAGACAGAGTAGTGTAGGGAGAGACTGATGGGCCCTAGACAGAGCAGTGTAGGGAGAGGCTGATGGGCCCTAGACAGAGTAGTGTAGGGAGAGACTGATGGACCCTAGACAGAGCAGTGTAGGGAGAGACTGATGGGCCCTAGACAGAGTAGTGTAGGGAGAGACTGATGGGCCCTAGACAGAGCAGTGTAGGGAGAGGCTGATGGGCCCTAGACAGAGTAGTGTAGGGACAGACTGATGGGCCCTAGAGGGGTGGTACACTATATAGCCGTTTGCTATACATGTTATGAAACTAATATACCATATTATAATACTAATATACCATATTATAATACTAATATACCATATTATAATACTATTATACCATATTATAATACTAATATACCATATTATAATACTAATATACAATATTATAATACTAATATACCATATTATAATACTAATATACAATATTATAATACTAATATACCATATTATAATACTAATATACCATATTATAATACTAATATACCATATTATAATACTAATATACCATATTATAATACTAATATACAATATTATAATACATTTACATTACATTTAAGTCATTTAGCAGACGTTCTTATCCAGAGCGACTTACAAATTTAGTATTATAATATTGTATATTAGTATTATAATATACCATATTATAATACTAATATACCATATTATAATACTAATATACAATATTATAATACTAATATACAATATTATAATACAAATATACCATATTATAATACTAATATACAATATTATAATACTAATATACCATATTATAATACTAACATACCATATTATAATACTAATATACCATATTATAATACTAATATACAATATTATAATACTAATATACCATATTATAATACTAATATACAATATTATAATACTAATATACCATATTATAATACTAATATACCATATTATAATACTAATATAACATCTGATACTACTAATAAAACATCTTATTCTACTAATATAACATTTTCTACTAACATAGCATGTTATAGTACTAATATAACATATTTTTCTATTAATATAACATGTTATTCTACTAATATAACATATTTTTCTATTAATATAACATGTTATTCTATTAATAGAACATCTTATTCTACTAACATAACATGTTATTCTACTAACATAACATGTTATTCTATTAATATAACATGTTATTCTACTAATATAACATCTTAAAGTACAATGGAAACATGATGAAGACAGGCTTTTACAGCTCCAACCAACCAACACTCCAACCAACCAACCAATCACAATTCTCTCTAGAACTCCTCAACCAACAATCATACAGCCAGGAAATCCTGTCACCGTGGCAATGTCATGCTCATATGACAATATAGCCTAAGAGGTGGAGAGATGGAGAGCTGGAAAGATAGAGAGAGGGGGAGAGGTGGAAAGATCGAGAGAGGGGGAGAGGTGGAAAGATAGAGAGGGGGGAGAGGTGGAAAGATAGAGTGAGGGGGAGAGGTGGAAAGATAGAGAGAGGGGGGGAGAGGTGGAAAGATCGAGAGAGGGGGGAGAGGTGGAAAGATAGAGAGAGGGGGAGAGAGTGGAAAGATAGAGAGAGGGGGGGAGAGGTGGAAAGATAGAGAGGGGGGAGGGTGGAAAGATAGAGAGAGGGGGATGTGGAAAGATAGAGAGGGGGGGAATCAGAGAGGTGGAAAGATAGAGAGAGGGGGGGAGAGGTGGAAAGATAGAGAGAGGGGGGGAGGGTGGAAAGATAGAGAGAGGGGGGAATCAGAGAGGTGGAAAGATAGAGTATTAAAGGGGAGAGGTGGAAAGATAGAGAGAGGGGGGAGAGGTGGAAAGATAAGAGTAGAAAGGGTAGGGGTGGAAAGATAGAGAGAGGGTCTAGATAGTGGAAAGATAGAGAGAGGGGGGAGAGGTGGAAAGATCGAGAGAGGGGGGGAGAGGTGGAAAGTTAGAGAGAGGGGGAGAGGTGGAAAGGTCGAGAGAGGGGGGAGAGGTGGAAAGATCGAGAGAGAGGGGGAGAGGTGGAAAGATAGAGAGAGGGGGAGAGGTGGAGAAAGCGAAGGAGAGTAAATGTGTCTACATAGTGTATTAAAGGGTAGGTTGGAATCAGAGAGTGAATGTGTCTACATAGTGTATTAAAGGGTAAGTTGGAATCAGAGTGAATGTGTCTACATAGTGTATTAAAGGGTAGGTTGGAATCAGAGAGTGAATGTGTCTACATAGTGTATTAAAGGGTAGGTTGGAATCAGAGAGTGAATGTGTCTACATAGTGTATTAAAGGGTAGGTTGGAATCAGAGAGTGAATGTGTCTACATAGTGTATTAAAGGGTAGGTTGGAATCAGAGAGTGAATGTGTCTACATAGTGTATTAAAGGGTAGGTTGGAATCAGAGAGTGAATGTGTCTACATAGTGTATTAAAGGGTAGGTTGGAATCAGAGAGTGAATGTGTCTACATAGTGTATTAAAGGGTAGGTTGGAATCAGAGAGTGAATGTGTCTACATAGTGTATTAAAGGGTAGGTTGGAATCAGAGAGTGAATGTGTCTACATAGTGTATTAAAGGGTAGGTTGGAATCAGAGAGTGAATGTGTCTACATAGTGTATTAAAGGGTAGGTTGGAATCAGAGAGTGAATGTGTCTACATAGTGTATTAAAGGGTAGGTTGGAATCAGAGAGTGAATGTGTCTACATAGTGTATTAAAGGGTAGGTTGGAATCAGAGAGTGAATGTGTCTACATAGTGTATTAAAGGGTAGGTTGGAATCAGAGAGTGAATGTGTCTACATAGTGTATTAAAGGGTAGGTTGGAATCAGAGAGTGAATGTGTCTACATAGTGTATTAAAGGGTAGGTTGGAATCAGAGAGTGAATGTGTCTACATAGTGTATTAAAGGGTAGGTTGGAATCAGAGAGTGAATGTGTCTACATAGTGTATTAAAGGGTAGGTTGGAATCAGAGAGTGAATGTGTCTACATAGTGTATTAAAGGGTAGGTTGGAATCAGAGAGTGAATGTGTCTACATAGTGTATTAAAGGGTAGGTTGGAATCAGAGAGTGAATGTGTCTACATAGTGTATTAAAGGGTAGGTTGGAATCAGAGGTAGAAAGTAGGAGAGGAGAAAAGGAGAGAGAGAACAAGAGAACAAGACACAGAAATACAATGAAAGCATGAGAGGAAGACGAGGACAGGAATACATAAGAAGTGGCGACTGTAAAAGAGTCGGAGATGGACAGGGATAAGGAAAGAGAGAGTCTTTTCCTCCCCATGCAGCTGCTGCTGTCTTCTCCCTCTCCTTCTCCCTCTCCCTCTCTCTACCTATCTCCCTCTCCCCCTCCCTCTCCCTCTCTCCCTCTCCCTCTCTCTACCCATCTCCCTCTCTCCTTCTCCCTCTCTCCTTCTCCCTCTCTCCCTCTCCTTCTCCCTCTCCCTCTCTCCCTCTCCCTCTCTCTCCCATCTCCCTCTCTCCTTCTCCCTCTCCTTCTCCCTCTCTCCCTCTCCCTCTCTCTCGACCTATCTCCCTCTCTCTCCCTCTCCCTCTCCCTCTCTCTACCCATCTCCCTCTCTCCCTCTCTCTCCCTCTACCCATCTCCCTCTCTCCCTCTCCTTCGCTCCTTCTCCCTCTCTCCTTCTCCCTCTCTCCCTCTCCCTCTCTCTACCTATCTCCCTCTCTCCCTCTCCCTCTCTCTACCTATCTCCCTCTCTCCCTCTCTCTCTCTCCCTCTCTCCCTCTCCCTCTCTCTACCCATCTCCCTCTCTCCCTCCCTCCCTCTCCCTCTCCCATCTCCCTCTCTCCTTCTCCCTCTCTCTCCCCATCTCCCTCTCTCCTTCTCCCTCTATCCTTCTCCCTCTCTCCCTCTCCTTCTCCCTCTCCTTCTCCCTCTCCCTCTCTCTCCCTCTCTCTTACCCATCTATAATAATAATAATATCTCCCTTTTATCCTTCAGTCATCTGTGCATACATTCTACGTTCTCCCTCTACCCTCCCATGCTCTACCAACTCTCCTTCTCCCTCTCCTTCTCCCTCTCCTTCTCCCTCTCTCTACCCATCTCCCTCTCTTACTCCCTCCCTATCTCTACCCTCTCTCCCCCTTCTCTCTCCCCCTTCTCTTTCACTCTCGATCTCCCTCTCACCCCTCTCGCCCCTCTCTCCTTCTCCCTCTCCCTCTCTCTCCTTCTCCCTCTCTCCTTCTCCCTCTCTCTCTCCTTCTCCCTCTCTCCTTCTCCCCTTCTCCTTCTCCCTCTCTCCTTCTCCCTCTCTCCTTCTCCCTCTCCCTCTCTCCTTCTCCCTCTCTCCTTCTCCCTCTCTCCTTCTCCCTCTCTCCTTCTCCCTCTCTCCCTCTCCTTCTCCCTCTCTCCTTCTCCCTCTCTCCTTCTCCCTCTCTCCTTCTCCCCTCTCCTTCTCCTCTCTCCTTCTCCCTCTCCCTCTCTCCTCTCCCTCTCTCCTTCTCCCTCTCTCCTTCTCCCTCTCTCCCTCTCTCCCTCTCTCCTTCTCCCTCTCCCTCTCTCCTTCTCCCTCTCTCCTTCTCCCTCTCTCCTTCTCCCTCTCTCCCTCTCTCCCTCTCTCCTTCTCCCTCTCTCCCTCTCCCCTCTCCTTCTCCCTCCCTCTCTCCTTCTCCCTCTCTCCTTCTCCCCTTCTCCCTCTCCCTCTCTCCTTCTCCCTCTCTCCTTCTCCCTCTCTCCCTCTCTTCTCTCTCCTCTCCCTCTCTCCTTCTCCCTCTCCCTCTCTCCTTCTCCCTCTCTCCTTCTCCCTCTCTCCTTCTCCCTCTCTCCTTCTCCCTCTCCCTCTCTCCTTCTCCCTCTCTCCTTCTCCCTCTCTCCTTCTCCCTCTCCCTCTCTCCTTCTCCCTCTCTACTTGTACACTGTGTGACCTCTTAGAGCCATAGATGGAGTGTAGAAATGTATTTTGTTTAACTAGGCAAGTCAGTTAAATCAGTTAATAAAAACAAAACAATAGACTTGATTAAAAAAATAAAAAAAGCAAAGGACGTATGAGACGTGACTTTAAAAATGTCAGAGACTCTTTTACTGTTTTATTAACTAAATCATCTACGTTTAACACATTCTAGCTACAGTATCGGTTTGGAGACGTACTGTTAGACGATACCAACAGAGCTCATAGCACTCGGGCCAAAACATGGCTGTCTTTGATTGAAAATGCCCTTTTGATGTCTCTCCTGCTGTGTGTATCTGGGGGGTTGTGTATTGCTGTTGGGCAGCTGATGTGGTAGAGAAAAGAGAAAGACAGAATGAGAAGGTCGGGTGCCAGTGCTGTGACCATAGACACCAGTATTCATGTTTATATCGTTGGCTGTGGCAATAGCTGTCTTGGTTGAGGTTGCTGGGTGTAACAGGCAGGGTCAGGAACAAGGTACAACAGGGTCAGGAATGAGGTACAACAGGGTCAGGAACAAGGTACAACAGGGTCAGGACCAGGAACAAGGTACAACAGGGTCAGGAACGAGGTACAACAGGGTCAGGAACAAGGTACAACAGGGTCAGAAACAAGGTACAACAGGGTCAGGAACAAGGTACAACAGGGTCAGGAACAAGGTACAACAGGGTCAGGAACAAGGTACAACAGGGTCAGGAACAAGGTACAACAGGGCCAGGAACAAGGTACAACAGGGTCAGGAACAAGGTACAACAGGGCCAGGAACAAGGTACAACAGGGTCAGGAACAAGATACAACAGGGTCAGGAATAAGGTACAACAGGGTCAGGAACAAGATACAACAGGGCCAGGAACAAGATACAACAGGGTCAGGAACGAGGTACAACAGGGTCAGGAACAAGGTACAACAGGGTCAGGAACGAGGTACAACAGGGTCAGGAACAAGGTACAACAGGGTCAGGAACAAGGTACAACAGGGTCAGGAACAAGGTACAACAGGGTCGGGAACAAGGTACAACAGGGTCAGGAACAAGGTACAACAGGGTCGGCAACGAGGTACAACAGGGTCAGGAACAAGGTACAACAGGGTCAGGAACGAGGTACAACAGGGTCAGGAACAAGGTACAACAGGGCCAGGAACAAGGTACAACAGGGTCAGGAACAAGGTACAACAGGGTCAGGAACAAGGTACAACAGGGTCAGGAACAAGGTACAACAGGGTCAGGAACAAGGTACAACAGGGTCAGGATCAAGGTACAACAGGGTCAGGAACAAGCTACAACAGGGTCAGGAACAAGGTACAACAGGGTCAGGAACAAGGTACAACAGGGTCAGGAACAAGGTACAACAGGGCCAGGAACAAGGTACAACAGGGCCAGGAACAAGGTACAACAGGGTCAGGAACAAGGTACAACAGGGTCAGGAACAAGGTACAACAGGGCCAGGAACAAGGTACAACAGGGTCAGGAACAAGGTACAACAGCCAGGAACAAGGTACAACAGGGTCAGGAACAAGGTACAACAGGGCCAGGAACAAGGTACAACAGGGTCAGGAACAAGGTACAACAGGGCCAGGAACAAGGTACAACAGGGTCAGGAACAAGGTACAACAGGGCCAGGAACAAGGTACAACAGGGCCAGGAACAAGGTACAACAGGGTCAGGAACAAGGTGCAACAGGGTCAGGAACAAGGTACAACAGGGCCAGGAACAAGGTACAACAGGGCCAGGAACAAGGTACAACAGGGCCAGGAACAAGGTACAACAGGGTCAGGAACAAGGTGCAACAGGGCCAGGAACAAGGTACAACAGGGTCAGGAACAAGGTACAACAGGGCCAGGAACAAGGTACAACAGGGCCAGGAACAAGGTACAACAGGGCCAGGAACAAGGTACAACAGGGTCAGGAACAAGGTACAACAGGGTCAGGAACAAGGTACAACAGGGCCAGGAACAAGGTACAACAGGGTCAGGAACAAGGTACAACAGGGCCAGGAACAAGGTACAACAGGGTCAGGAACAAGGTGCAACAGGGCCAGGAACAAGGTACAACAGGGCCAGGAACAAGGTACAACAGGGCCAGTAATGATATACATAATTTAGTTAACCAGCTCCAGCAAAGGGAAGATATCTATGTCCACTAGACTCCACACTACATTTCCAGCAAAGGGAAGATATCTATGTCCACTAGACTCCACACTACATTTCCAGTAAAGGGAAGATATCTATGTCCACTAGACTCCACACTACATTTCCAGTAAAGGGAAGATATCTATGTCCACTAGACTCCACACTACATCTCCAGTAAAGGGAAGATATCTATGTCAGTAACTACATTTCCAGGGAAGATATCTATGTCCACTAGACTCCACACTACATCTCCAGTAAAGGGAAGATATCTATGTCCACTAGACTCCACACTACATCTCCAGTAAAGGGAAGATATCTATGTCCACTAGACTCCACACTACATCTCCAGTAAAGGGAAGATATCTATGTCCACTAGACTCCACACTACATCTCCAGTAAAGGGAAGATATCTATGTCCACTAGACTCCACACTACATCTCCAGTAAAGGGAAGATATCTATGTCCACTAGACTCCACACTACATCTCCAGTAAAGGGAAGATATCTATGTCCACTAGACTCCACACTACATCTCCAGTAAAGGGAAGATATCTATGTCCACTAGACTCCACTCTCATCTCCAGTAAAGGGAAGATATCTATGTCCACTAGACTCCACACTACATCTCCACTAAAGGGAAGATATCTATGTCCACTAGACTCCACACTACATCTCCAGTAAAGGGAAGATATCTATGTCCACTAGACTCCACACTACATCTCCAGTAAAGGGAAGATATCTATGTCCACTAGACTCCACACTACATCTCCAGTAAAGGGAAGATATCTATGTCCACTAGACTCCACACTACATCTCCAGTAAAGGGAAGATATCTATGTCCACTAGACTCCACACATCTCCAGTAAAGGGGAAGATATCTATGTCCAGTAAATCTCCAGGGAAGATATCTATGTCCACTAGACTCCACACTACATCTCCAGTAAAGGGAAGATATCTATGTCCACTAGACTCCACACTACATCTCCAGTAAAGGGAAGATATCTATGTCCACTAGACTCCACACTACATCTCCAGTAAGAACAACACATAGTCACAAATCCACCTAAAACACAGGCAACATTCAGTGTATGTAACTACAACAGGGAATATGGTAGGGTGAGGGGAAGGCAAAGGGAGGGATCACCCAAAGCCCACAATGCACTGCCAATCACGATCATAACAAATTACAATTCAATTACTACCAATGAATCCATGAGCGATTAACCCTAATCGCCACTAGTGGGTGTCTATGAGATCACCTCAAGCACAGGAGTCTCAGGAGCAGCAGGCTGTGGAGGGTTGGCTCGCCCTCACAGGGTGTCCAATTTAACTCCACCAGTGGAGACATGGGTTCCCTAGGGAGCATGGTAATCCAATGCCAGGCTTTTCCTTAGGCCTCAGGTGGGAGGCTCTGGGGTAGACTGACGCTCAAGCCTTCGTTCAATCTCTCTCTCTCTCTCTCTCTCTCTCTCTCTCTCTCTCTCTCTCTCTCTCTCTCTCTCTCTCTCGCTAGCTGGTTAGACAGCCCTGTCTCTGTAACTAGCTGTCTCTCTGTAACTAGCTGTCTCTCTGTAACTGGCTGGTTAGACAGCCCTGTCTCTGTAACTAGCTGTCTCTCTGTAACTAGCTGTCTCTCTGTAACTGGCTGGTTAGACAGCCCTGTCTTTGTAACTAGCTGTCTCTCTGTAACTAGCTGGTTAGACAGCCTTGTCTCTGTAACTAGCTGTCTCTCTGTTACTAGCTGTCTCTCTGTAACTGGCTGGTTAGACAGCCCTGTCTTTATAACTAGCTGTCTCTCTGTAACTAGCTGGTTAGACAGCCTTGTCTCTGTAACTAGCTGGTTAGACAGCCCTGTCTCTGTAACTAGCTTTCTCTCTGTAACTAGCTGGTTAGACAGCCCTGTCTCTGTAACTAACTGTCTCTCTGTATCTAGCTGGTTAGACAGCCCTGTCTCTGTAACTAACTGTCTCTCTGTAACTAGCTGGTTAGACAGCCATGTCTCTGTAACTAACTGTCTCTATGTAACCAGCTGGTTAGACAGCCTTGTCTCTGTAACTAGCTGGTTAGACAGCCCTGTCTCTGTAACTAGCTGTCTCTCTGTAACTAGCTGGTTAGACAGCCTTGTCTCTGTAACTAGCTGGTTAGACAGCCCTGTCTCTGTAACTAACTGTCTCTCTGTAACTAGCTGGTTAGACAGCCATGTCTCTGTAACTAGCTGTGTAGACAGTGCTAGTAGATACAGGACAGAATACCATTTAGAGTCTGACTCAGCTCCGTTCTACAACAGCTCTATATATCACACCATGGCTTGACAGAGACTCAAGAATATTAAGCAGTACATAGTTATGGAGGAGAGGAGAAGGAATGGAAGGATGGTGAAGGCTGTGGGGGAGGGAGCGATAGAGGGAGGAGGACTTCGGATCTCAGATACGGGAAGAAGAGTGTCTGCTTCAGAATCATTAACAGCTGGAGCTCTTGTATAGACAGCAACTACAGTAAAGCTCCTCTGACATACTGACATCATTACCAAGCCTGTGAAGTCATCTACAAAGCACAGGGATCTGACCGTACACATAGAATAGAAAGAGCCATTCAGGTCAATGGGGTCATAGTAGGTGGACTGGTTAGTAGCCATACTGAGTCTCCCCATACGTTTCCAGTCAAACTGCCTGGGTTAGGGGTTCCAGTTTCCAGTCAAACTGCCCCGGTTAGAGGTTTCAGTTTCCATTCAAACTGCCTGGGTTAGAGGTTTCAGTTTCCATTCAAACTGCCTGGGTTAGAGATTTCAGTTTCCATTCAAACTGCCTGGGTTAGAGGTTCCAGTTTCCATTCAAACTGCCTGGGTTAGAGGTTCCAGTGTCCAGTCAAACTGCCCCAGTTAGAGGTTCCAGTTTCCAGTCAAACTGCCTGGGTTCCAGTTTCCAGTTTCCAGTCAAACTGCCTGGGTTAGAGGTTCCAGTTTCCAGTCAAACTGCCTGGGTTAGAGGTTCCAGTTTCCAGTCAAACTGCCTGGGTTAGAGGTTCCAGTTTCCAGTCAAACTGCCTGGGTTAGAGGTTCCAGTTTCCAGTCAAACTGCCTGGGTTAGAGGTTCCAGTGTTCCAGTCAAACTGCCTGGGTTAGAGGTTCCAGTTTCCAGTCAAACTGCCTGGGTTAGAGGTTCCAGTTTCCAGTCAAACTGCCTGGGTTAGAGGTTCCAGTGTCCAGTCAAACTGCCCCGGTTAGAGGTTCCAGTTTCCAGTTTCCAGTCAAACTGCCTGGGTTAGAGGTTCCAGTTTCCAGTCAAACTGCCTGGGTTAGAGGTTCCAGTTTCCAGTCAAACTGCCCCGGTTAGAGGTTCCAGTTTCCAGTCAAACTGCCTGGGTTAGAGGTTCCAGTTTCCAGTTTCAAACTGCCTGGGTTAGAGGTTCCAGTTTCCAGTCAAACTGCCTGGGTTAGAGGTTCCAGTTTCCAGTCAAACTGCCCCGGTTAGAGGTTCCAGTTTCCAGTTTCCAGTCAAACTGCCTGGGTTAGAGGTTCCAGTTTCCAGTCAAACTGCCTGGGTTAGAGGTTCCAGTTTCCAGTCAAACTGCCTGGGTTAGAGGTTCCAGTTTCCAGTCAAACTGCCTGGGTTAGAGGTTCCAGTTTCCAGTCAAACTGTCTGGGTTAGAGGTTCCAGTTTCCAGTCAAACTGCCTGGGTTAGAGGTTCCAGTTTCCAGTCAAACTGCCTGGGTTAGAGGTTCCAGTTTCCAGTCAAACTGTCTGGGTTAGAGGTTCCAGTTTCCAGTCAAACTGCCTGGGTTAGAGGTTCCAGTTTCCAGTCAAACTGTCTGGGTTAGAGGTTCCAGTTTCCAGTCAAACTGCCTGGGTTAGAGGTTCCAGTTTCCAGTCAAACTGCCTGGGTTAGAGGTTCCAGTTTCCAGTCAAACTGCCTGGGTTAGAGGTTCCAGTTTCCAGTCAAACTGCCTGGGTTAGAGGTTCCAGTTTCCAGTCAAACTGCCTGGGTTAGAGGTTCCAGTTTCCAGTCAAACTGCCTGGGTTAGAGGTTCCAGTTTCCAGTCAAACTGCCTGGGTTAGAGGTTCCAGTTTCCAGTCAAACTGCCTGGGTTAGAGGTTCCAGTTTCCAGTCAAACTGCCTGGGTTAGAGGTTCCAGTTTCCAGTCAAACTGCCTCGGTTAGAGGTTCCAGTTTCCAGTTTCCAGTCAAACTGCCAGGGTTAGAGGTTCCAGTTTCCAGTCAAACTGCCAGGGTTAGAGGTTCCAGTTTCCAGTCAAACTGCCTGGGTTAGAGGTTCCAGTTTCCAGTCAAACTGCCCCGGTTAGAGGTTCCAGTTTCCAGTCAAACTGCCTGGGTTAGAGGTTCCAGTTTCCAGTCAAACTACCTGGGTTAGGGGTTTCAGTTTCCAGTTTCCAGTCAAACTGCCAGGGTTAGAGGTTCCAGTTTCCAGTCAAACTACCTGGGTTAGGGGTTCCAGTTTCCAGTTTCCAGTCAAACTGCCAGGGTTAGAGGTTCCAGTTTCCAGTCAAACTGCCTGGGTTAGGGGTTCCAGTTTCCAGTCAAACTGTCTGGGTTCCAGGTTCCAGTTTCCAGTCAAACTACCTGGGTTACACACACAGTTTCCAGTTTCCAGTCAAACTGCCAGGGTTAGAGGTTCCAGTTTCCAGTCAAACTACCTGGGTTAGGGGTTCCAGTTTCCAGTTTCCAGTCAAACTGCCAGGGTTAGAGGTTCCAGTTTCCAGTCAAACTGCCTGGGTTAGGGGTTCCAGTTTCCAGTCAAACTGTCTGGGTTCCAGGTTCCAGTTTCCAGTCAAACTGCCTGGGTTAGAGGTTCCAGTTTCCAGTCAAACTGTCTGGGTTCCAGGTTCCAGTTTCCAGTCAAACTGCCTGGGTTAGAGGTTCCAGTTTCCAGTCAAACGGCCTAGGTTAGAGGTTCCAGTTTCCAGTCAAACTGCCTGGGTTAGAGGTTCCAGTTTCCAGCCAAATGACCAGGGTTACAGGTTCCAGTTTCCAGTCAAACTGCCTGGGTTAGAGGTTCCAGTTTCCAGTCAAACTGCCTGGGTTACAGGTTCCAGTTTCCAGTCAAACTGCCTGGGTTAGAGGTTCCAGTTTCCAGTTTCCAGTTTCCAGTCAAACTGCCTGGGTTACAGGTTCCAGTTTCCAGTCAAACTACCTGGGTTAGAGGTTCCAGTTTCCAGTTTCCAGTTTCCAGTCAAACTGCCTGGGTTAGAGGTTCCAGTTTCCAGTCAAACTGCCTGGGTTAGAGGTTCCAGTTTCCAGTCAAACGGCCTAGGTTAGAGGTTCCAGTTTCCAGTCAAACTGCCTGGGTTAGAGGTTCCAGTTTCCAGCCAAATGACCAGGGTTACAGGTTCCAGTTTCCAGTCAAACTGCCTGGTTTAGAGGTTCCAGTGTTCAGTCAAACTGCCTGGGTTAGAGGTTCCAGTTTCCAGTCAAACTGCCTGGGTTAGAGGTTCCAGTCTGGGACATTAGGTGTGATCAGGGCTGTACTGTGTGAGTCCTCCATTCATTAGCTTGCTAAGCATAGCAAGTTCTGAGGCCTGGTGCCCATTACTGCAGATGGCAGGTCATTAATACTATGGAAGCTGCCTGAACACACACACACACGAACACACATACACAGCCCCCCACACACACACACACATACAGACGGACACACACACACAGCCCCACACACATACACACAGACACACACATACACACAGCCCCACACACACACATACACACACACACACACACACACACACACACACACACACACACACACAGAAACACACACACACAGACCATTACACACACACATACTAATGGTGGACAGTAACCTCCGTCAAAAGCCGGCCAGTGCCAGGTGACTCCCATAGCAACCACACATCCACGCCATAGAACAGAGACGAGCTTCTTCTGCCAGAGAAGAGTTTACTCATGATTGATCAACAGAACGATGAATAAACATTTGGACATTGGGAATGAATGGTTATACTCATACACAACAGTCAACTCTGAATATAGCCTGTAGGAATAGCCCATATGTTGATGTGTAGCAAGGTAAAGGGTTCTACCTAGAACCTTTAACATTCTAATAAGTGTTTTGAAATATAGGGTTCAGAAGGATTCTTTGGAAGTCTAGAAGGATTCTTTAGAAGTTCAGAAGGATTCTTTAGAAGTTCAGAAGGATTCTTTAGAAGTTCAGAAGGATTCTTTAAGGCCAGAAGGAATCTTTGGAACAGGGGTTCTTTGATTTTAGGTTAAAAACCCTACTACCATACTGTAGACCAGGTCTCTATAGATATATCCTAGTCTACGGATGAGAAACATTACCTTATTGTCTTTATAGTACACTACTGTAGACCAGGTCTCTATAGATGTATCCTAGTCTACGGATGAGAAACATTACCTTATTGTCTTTATAGTACCATACTGTAGACCAGGTCTCTATAGATGTATCCTAGTCTACGGATGAGAAACATTACCTTATTGTCTTTATAGTACCATACTGTAGACCAGGTCTCTATAGATGTATCCTAGTCTACGGATGAGAAACATTACCTTATTGTCTTTATAGTACCATACTGTAGACCAGGTCTCTTTAGATGTATCCTAGTCTACGGATGAGAAACATTACCTTATTGTCTTTATAGTACCATACTGTAGACCAGGTCTCTATAGATGTATCCTAGTCTACGGATGAGAAACATTACCTTATTGTCTTTATAGTACACTACTGTAGACCAGGTCTCTATAGATGTATCCTAGTCTACGGATGAGAAACATTACCTTATTGTCTTTATAGTACCATACTGTAGACCAGGTCTCTATAGATGTATCCTAGTCTACGGATGAGAAACATTACCTTATTGTCTTTATAGTACACTACTGTAGACCAGGTCTCTATAGATGTATCCTAGTCTACGGATGAGAAACATTACCTTATTGTCTTTATAGTACCATACTGTAGACCAGGTCTCTATAGATGTATCCTAGTCTACGGATGAGAAACATTACCTTATTGTCTTTATAGTACCCTACTGTAGACCAGGTCTCTATAGATGTATCCTAGTCTACGGATGAGAAACATTACCTTATTGTCTTTATAGTACCCTACTGTAGACCAGGTCTCTACAGATGTATCCTAGTCTACGGATGAGAAACATTACCTTATTGTCTTTATAGTACTTACAGTCATGTAGATACAGGTCTCTATAGATGTATCCTAGTCTACGGATGAGAAACATTACCTTATTGTCTTTATAGTACCATGCTCTAGACCAGGTCTCTTTAGATGTATCCTAGTCTACAGATGAGAAACATTACCTTATTGTCTTTATAGTACACTACTGTAGACCAGGTCTCTTTACAGATGTATCCTAGTCTACGGATGAGTCTGCACTCTTTGAAAAAACTAAAAGAGTTCCAAAGGTGTTCTTTGCGGAGGGATGAGGTTTCTACCAGGAACCGTTTTGATCTGAAGAACCCCTTTTCAGGAAGACAAATGGCTCTTTATAGCAAGGTAAAGGGTTCTACCTAGAACCTTTAACATTCTAATAAGTGTTTTGAAATATAGGGTTCTTTGATGATTCTTTGGAAGTCTAGAAGGATTCTTTGGAAGCTCAGAAGGATTCTTTGGAAGTCCAGAAGGATTCGTTGGAAGTCCAGAAGGGTTCGTTAGAAGCCCAGAAGGATTCTTTGGAAGTTCAGAAGGATTCGTTGGAAGTCCAGAAGGGTTCTACCTGGAAGCCCAGAAGGATTCTTTGGAAGCTCAGAAGGATTCTTTGGAAGTCCAGAAGGATTCGTTGGAAGTCCAGAAGGGTTCTTTGGAAGCCCAGAAGGATTCTTTGAAGTCCAGAAGGATTCTTTAGAAGTCCAGAAGGATTCTTTGGAAGTTCAGAAGGATTATTTGGTATTTCAGAAGGATTCTTTGGAAGTCTAGAAGGATTCTTTGGAAGTTCAGAAGGGTTCTTTGGAAGTCCAGAATGATTATTTGGTATTTCAGAAGGATTCGTTGGAAGTCTAGAAGGATTCTTTGAAGTTCAGAAGGGTTCTTTGGAAGTCCAGAAGGATTCTAAAAGGATTCTAAGCATGCTCTATTGCAGAATTGTTTGTTTGAATGTTTGAATGTGTTTCTTTGGAAGTCTAGAAGGATTCTTTGGAAGTTCAGAAGGATTCTTTGGAAGTCTAGAAGGATTCTTTGGAAGTCTAGAAGGATTCTTTGGAAGTTCAGAAGGATTCTTTGGAAGTCTAGAAGGATTCTTTGGAAGTTCAGAAGGATTCTTTAGAAGTCTAGAAGGATTCTTTGGAAGTTCAGAAGGATTCTTTGAAGTCTAGAAGGATTCTTTGAAGTCTAGAAGGATTCTTTAGAAGTTCAGAAGGATTCTTTGAAGTCTAGAAGGATTCTTTGGAAGTCTAGAAGGATTCTTTGAAGTCTAGAAGGATTCTTTGGAAGTTCAGAAGGATTCTTTGGAAGTCTAGAAGGATTCTTTGGAAGTTCAGAAGGATTCGTTGAAGTCTAGAAGGATTCTTTGGAAGTTCAGAAGGATTCGTTGGAAGTCTAGAAGGATTCTTTGGAAGCTCAGAAGGATTCTTTGGAAGTCCAGAAGGATTCGTTGGAAGTCCAGAAGGGTTCGTTGGAAGCCCAGAAGGATTCTTTGGAAGTTCAGAAGGATTCGTTGGAAGTCCAGAAGGGTTCGTTGGAAGCCCAGAAGGATTCTTTGGAAGCTCAGAAGGATTCTTTGGAAGTCCAGAAGGATTCGTTGGAAGTCCAGAAGGGTTCGTTGGAAGCCCAGAAGGATTCTTTGGAAGTCCAGAAGGATTCGTTGGAAGTCCAGAAGGATTCTTTGGAAGTTCAGAAGGATTATTTGGTATTTCAGAAGGATTCGTTGGAAGTCTAGAAGGATTCTTTGGAAGTTCAGAAGGGTTCTTTGGAAGTCCAGAATGATTATTTGGTATTTCAGAAGGATTCGTTGGAAGTCTAGAAGGATTCTTTGGAAGTTCAGAAGGGTTCTTTGGAAGTCCAGAAGGATTCTAAAAAGGATTCTAAGCATGCTCTATTGCAGAATTGTTTGTTTGAATGTTTGAATGTGTTTTTGCATGGTTGATTAATTGTATGCTGCACATAAGAAATAAAAAATATATATTGTTTTTTAAACTAAAACAATCTGTTGGTATTTGGACTTATTGCATCTTGTTACTGAGATGGTTGTTCCAGTTTAGATGATTGAGCTAGTCTCAGTATTGACTTATTCCTACCCTGGCAGTCCTGCCCCTACCCTGGCAGTCCTTCCCTAACCTGGCAGTCCTGCCCCTACACTAGCAGTCCTACCCTGGCAGTCCTGCCCCTACCCTGGCAGTCCTTCGCCCCTATCCTGGCAGTCCTGCCCCTAACCTGGCAGTCCTTCCCCCTACCCTGTGTATCCTGACCCCTCCTGTCTCAGCCTCCAGTATTTATGCTGCAGTAGTTTGTTTCGGGGGCTAGGGTCAGTTTGTTATATCTGGAGTACTTCTCCTGTCCTATTCGGTGTCCTGTGTGAATCTAAGTGTGCGTTCTCCAATTCTCTCCTTCTTTCTTTCTCTCTCTCGGAGGACCTGAGCCCTAGGACCATGCCCCAGGACTACCTGACATGATGACTCCTTGCTGTCCCCAGTCCACCTGGCCATGCTGCTGCTCCAGTTTCAACTGACCTGAGCCCTAGGACCATGCCCCAGGACTACCTGACATGATGACTCCTTGCTGTCCCCAGTCCACCTGGCCATGCTGCTGCTCCAGTTTCAATAATTGTTCTGCCTTACTATTATTTGACCATGCTGGTAATTTATGAACATTTGAACATCTTGGCCATGTTCTGTTATAATCTCCACCCGGCACAGCCAGAAGAGGACTGGGCACCCCACACAGCCTGGTTCCCCTCTAGGTTTCTTCCTAGGTTTTGGCCTTTCTAGGGAGTTTTTCCTAGCCACCGTGCTTCTACACCTGCATTGTTTGCCGTTTGGGGTTTTAGGCTGGGTTTCTGTACAGCACTTTGAGATATCAGCTGATGTACGAAGGGCTATATAAATAAATTTGATTTGATTTGATTTACCCTGGCAGTCCTGCCCCTACACTAGCAGTCCTGCCCCTACCGTGGCAGTCCTTCACCCTACCTTGGCAGTCCTGCCCCTACCCTGGCAGTCCTTCCCCTACCCTGGCAGTCCTTCGCCCTACCCTGGCAGTCCTTCGCCCTACCCTGGCAGTCCTTCCCCTACCCTGGCAGTCCTTCGCCCTACCCTGGCAGTCCTTCCCCTACCCTGGCAGTACTGCCCCTACCCTGGCAGTCCTTCGCCCCTACCCTGACAGTCCTGCCCCTAACCTGGCAGTCCTGCCCCTACCCTGGCAGTCCTTCGCCCCTACCCTGGCAGTCCTTCGCCCCTACCCTGGCAGTCCTTCCCCTACCCTGGCAGTCCTTCGCCCTACCCTGGCAGTCCTTCTCCCCTACCCTGGCAGTCCTTCGCCCTACCCTGGCAGTCCTTCCCCTACCCTGGCAGTACTGCCCCTACCCTGGCAGTCCTTCGCCCTACCCTGGCAGTCCTTCGCCCCTACCCTGACAGTCCTGCCCCTAACCTGGCAGTCCTGCCCCTACCCTGGCAGTCCTTCCCCTACCCTGGCAGTCCTTCGCCCCTACCCTGGCAGTCCTTCCCCTACTCTGGCAGTCCTTCGCCCTACCTGGCAGTCCTTCTCCCAACCCTGGCAGTCCTTCGCCCTACCCTGGCAGTCCTGCTGAATTCAGGTTGTGGGTAATACATTTAAAATATATATTTGTTGGATATCCTAATTCTGTCTGGATTCCAATAGGAATTACACATCACTTTGCAAGCCATCATAATGTGTACATGCAGGCCTGATGTGGCCTGTAAACCAGGGGTTTCCTAAGAACACTGTGTTAGGTATAACTAGACGCTCAATGAAAGGCCTTCGGAAATACACCCGAGTCTACAAAACATTAGGAACACCGTTCTAATATTGAGTTGCACCCACTTTGCACTCAGAACAGCCTCAATTCGTTGAGGCGGGGACTCTACAAGGTGTTGGCGTTCCACAGGGATACTGGCCCGTGTGGACTCTACAAGGTGTTGAAAGCTCTCCACAGGGATACTGGCCCATGTGGACTCTACAAGGTGTTGAAATCAGGGATACTGGCCCATGTGGACTCTACAAGGTGTTGAAATCAGGGATACTGGCCCATGTGGACTCTACAAGGTGTTGAAATCAGGGATACTGGCCCATGTTGACTCTACAAGGTGTTGAAAGCGTTCCACAGGGTCTCTACAATGTGTTGAAAGCGTTCCACAGGGATGCTGGACCATGTTGACTCTACAAGGTGTTGAAAGCGTTCCACAGGGATGCTGGACCATGTTGACTCTACAAGGTGTTGAAAGCCTTCCACAGGGATACTGGCCCATGTGGACTCTACAAGGTGTTGAAAGCCTTCCACAGGGATGCTGGTCCATGTTGACTCTACAAGGTGTTGAAAGCGTTCCACAGGGATGCTGGTCCATGTTGACTCTACAAGGTGTTGAAAGCGTTCCACAGGGATGCTGGACCATGTTGACTCTACAAGGTGTTGAAAGCGTTCCACAGGGATGCTGGTCCATGTTGACTCTACAAGGTGTTGAAAGCGTTCCACAGGGATACTGGACCATGTTGACTCTACAAGGTGTTGAAAGCGTTCCACAGGGATACTGGCCCATGTGGACTCTACAAGGTGTTGAAAGCGTTCCACAGGGATACTGCCCCTTGGGGACTCTACAAGGTGTTGAAATCAGGGATACTGGCCCATGTTGACTCTACAAGGTGTTGAAAGCGTTCCACAGGGATGCTGGACCATGTGGACTCTACAAGGTGTTGAAATCAGGGATACTGGCCCATGTGGACTCTACAAGGTGTTGAAAGCGTTCCACAGGGATGCTGGTCCATGTTGACTCTACAAGGTGTTGAAAGCGTTCCACAGGGATGCTGGTCCATGTTGACTCTACAAGGTGTTGAAAGCGTTCCCACAGGGATGCTGGACCATGTTGACTCTACAACGTGTTGAAATCAGGGATACCGGCCCATGTGGACTCTACAAGGTGTTGAAAGCGTTCCACAGGGATGCTGGACCATGTTGACTCTACAAGGTGTAGAAAGCGTTCCACAGGGATGCTGGACCATGTTGACTCTACAAGGTGTAGAAAGCGTTCCACAGGGATACTGGCCCATGTTGACTCCACAAGGTGTTGAAAGCGTTCCACAGGGATGCTGGACCATGTGGACTCTACAAGGTGTTGAAATCAGGGATACTGGCCCATGTGGACTCTACAAGGTGTTGAAAGCGTTCCACAGGGATGCTGGTCCATGTTGACTCTACAAGGTGTTGAAAGCGTTCCACAGGGATGCTGGCCCATGTGGACTCTACAAGGTGTTGAAAGCGTTCCACAGGGATACTGGCCCATGTGGACTCTACAAGGTGTTGAAAGCATTCCACAGGGATGCTGGCCCATGTGGACTCTACAAGGTGTTGAAAGCGTTCCACAGGGATGCTGGTCCATGTGGACTCTACAACGTGTTGAAATCAGGGATACCGGCCCATGTGGACTCTACAAGGTGTTGAAAGCGTTCCACAGGGATGCTGGCCCATGTTGACTCTACAAGGTGTTGAAAGCGTTCCACAGGGATGCTGGCCCATGTTGACTCTACAAGGTGTTGAAAGCGTTCCACAGGGATGCTGGCCCATGTGGACTCTACAAGGTGTTGAAAGCGTTCCACAGGGATGCTGGCCCATGTTGACTCTACAAGGTGTTGAAAGGGTTTCACAGGGATGCTGGCCCATGTGGACTCTACAAGGTGTTGAAAGCGTTCCACAGGGATGCTGGTCCATGTTGCCTCTACAAGGTGTTGAAAGCGTTCCACAGGGATACTGGCCCATGTGGACTCTACAAGGTGTTGAAAGCGTTCCACAGGGATGCTGGTCCATGTTGACTCTACAAGGTGTTGAAAGCGTTCCACAGGGATGCTGGCCCATGTTGACTCTACAAGGTGTTGAAAGCGTTCCACAGGGATGCTGGCCCATGTTGACTCTACAAGGTGTTGAAAGCGTTCCACAGGGTTGCTGGCCCATGTTGACTCTACAAGGTGTTGAAAGCGTTCCACAGGGATGCTGGCCCATGTTGACTCTACAAGGTGTTGAAAGCGTTCCACAGGGATGCTGGCCCATGTTGACTCTACAAGGTGTTGAAAGCGTTCCACAGGGTTGCTGGCCCATGTTGACTCTACAAGGTGTTGAAAGGTGTTCCACAGGGATGCTGGCCCGTGTTGACTCCAGGGATGCTGGCCCATGTTGACTCCAATGCTTCCACAGGGATGCTGGCCCATGTTGACTCCAATGCTTCCACAGGGATGCTGGCCCATGTTGACTCTACAAGGTGTTGAAAGCGTTCCACAGGGATGCTGGCCCATGTTGACTCTACAAGGTGTTGAAAGCGTTCCACAGGGATGCTGGTCCATGTTGACTCTACAAGGTGTTGAAAGCGTTCCACAGGGATGCTGGCCCATGTTGACTCTACAAGGTGTTGAAAGCGTTCCACAGGGATGCTGGCCCATGTTGACTCTACAAGGTGTTGAAAGCGTTCCACAGGGATGCTGGTCCATGTTGACTCTACAAGGTGTAGAAAGCGTTCCACAGGGATGCTGGCCCATGTGGACTCTACAAGGTGTTGAAAGCGTTCCACAGGGATACTGGCCCATGTTGACTCTACAAGGTGTTGAAAGCGTTCCACAGGGATGCTGGCCCATGTTGACTCTACAAGGTGTTGAAAGCGTTCCACAGGGATGCTGGCCCATGTTGACTCTACAAGGTGTTGAAAGCGTTCCACAGGGATGCTGGCCCATGTTGACTCTACAAGGTGTTGAAAGCGTTCCACAGGGATGCTGGTCCATGTTGACTCTACAAGGTGTTGAAAGCGTTCCACAGGGATGCTGGCCCATGTTGACTCTACAAGGTGTTGAAAGCGTTCCACAGGGATGCTGACCCATGTTGACTCCACAAGGTGTTGAAAGCGTTCCACAGGGATGCTGGCCCATGTTGACTCCACAAGGTGTTGAAAGCGTTCCACAGGGATGCTGGTCCATGTTGACTCTACAAGGTGTTGAAAGCGTTCCACAGGGATGCTGGTCCATGTTGACTCCACAAGGTGTTGAAAGCGTTCCACAGGGATGCTGGTCCATGTTGACTCTACAAGGTGTTGAAAGTGTTCCACAGGGATGCTGACCCATGTTGACTCCACAAGGTGTTGAAAGCGTTCCACAGGGATGCTGGTCCATGTTGACTCTACAAGGTGTTGAAAGCGTTCCACAGGGATGCTGGTCCATGTTGACTCTACAAGGTGTTGAAAGCGTTCCACAGGGATGCTGGCCCATGTTGACTCTACAAGGTGTTGAAAGCGTTCCACAGGGATGCTGGTCCATGTTGACTCTACAAGGTGTAGAAAGCGTTCCGCAGGGATGCTGGCCCATGTGTACTCTACAAGGTGTTGAAAGCGTTCCACAGGGATACTGGCCCATGTAGACTCTACAAGGTGTTGAAAGCGTTCCACAGGGATGCTGGCCCATGTTGACTCTACAAGGTGTTGAAAGCGTTCCACAGGGATGCTGGCCCATGTTGACTCTACAAGGTGTTGAAAGCGTTCCACAGGGATGCTGGCCCATGTTGACTCTACAAGGTGTTGAAAGCGTTCCACAGGGATGCTGGTCCATGTTGACTCTACAAGGTGTTGAAAGCGTTCACAGGGATGCTGGCCCATGTTGACTCTACAAGGTGTTGAAAGCGTTCCACAGGGATGCTGGTCCCATGTTGACTCTACAAGGTGTTGAAAGCGTTCCACAGGGATGCTGACCCATGTTGACTCCACAAGGTGTTGAAAGCGTTCCACAGGGATGCTGGCCCGTGTTGACTCCAGGGATGCTGGCCCATGTTGACTCCAATGCTTCCACAGGGATGCTGGCCCATGTTGACTCAATGCTTCCACAGGGATGCTGGCCCATGTTGACTCTACAAGGTGTTGAAAGCGTTCCACAGGGATGCTGGCCCATGTTGACTCTACAAGGTGTTGAAAGCGTTCCACAGGGATGCTGGCCCATGTTGACTCTACAAGGTGTTGAAAGCGTTCCACAGGGATGCTGGCCCATGTTGACTCTACAAGGTGTTGAAATCAGGGATACCGGCCCATGTGGACTCTACAAGTTGTTGAAAGCGTTCCACAGGGATGCTGGCCCATGTTGACTCTACAAGGTGTTGAAAGCGTTCCACAGGATGCTGGCCCATGTTGACTCTACAAGGTGTTGAAAGCGTTCCACAGGGATGCTGGCCCATGTGGACTCTACAAGGTGTTGAAAGCGTTCCACAGGGATGCTGGCCCATGTTGACTCTACAAGGTGTTGAAAGCGTTCCACAGGGATGCTGGCCCATGTGGACTCTACAAGGTGTAGAAAGCGTTCCACAGGGATGCTGGTCCATGTGGACTCTACAAGGTGTTGAAAGCGTTCCACAGGGATACTGGCCCATGTGGACTCTACAAGGTGTTGAAAGCGTTCCACAGGGATGCTGGTCCATGTTGACTCTACAAGGTGTTGAAAGCGTTCCACAGGGATGCTGGCCCATGTTGACTCTACAAGGTGTTGAAAGCGTTCCACAGGGATGCTGGCCCATGTTGACTCTACAAGGTGTTGAAAGCGTTCCACAGGGTTGCTGGCCCATGTTGACTCTACAAGGTGTTGAAAGCGTTCCACAGGGATGCTGGCCCATGTTGACTCTACAAGGTGTTGAAAGCGTTCCACAGGGATGCTGGCCCATGTTGACTCTACAAGGTGTTGAAAGCGTTCCACAGGGTTGCTGGCCCATGTTGACTCTACAAGGTGTTGAAAGGTGTTCCACAGGGATGCTGGCCCGTGTTGACTCCAGGGATGCTGGCCCATGTTGACTCCAATGCTTCCACAGGGATGCTGGCCCATGTTGACTCCAATGCTTCCACAGGGATGCTGGCCCATGTTGACTCTACAAGGTGTTGAAAGCGTTCCACAGGGATGCTGGCCCATGTTGACTCTACAAGGTGTTGAAAGCGTTCCACAGGGATGCTGGTCCATGTTGACTCTACAAGGTGTTGAAAGCGTTCCACAGGGATGCTGGCCCATGTTGACTCTACAAGGTGTTGAAAGCGTTCCACAGGGATGCTGGCCCATGTTGACTCTACAAGGTGTTGAAAGCGTTCCACAGGGATGCTGGTCCATGTTGACTCTACAAGGTGTAGAAAGCGTTCCACAGGGATGCTGGCCCATGTGGACTCTACAAGGTGTTGAAAGCGTTCCACAGGGATACTGGCCCATGTTGACTCTACAAGGTGTTGAAAGCGTTCCACAGGGATGCTGGCCCATGTTGACTCTACAAGGTGTTGAAAGCGTTCCACAGGGATGCTGGCCCATGTTGACTCTACAAGGTGTTGAAAGCGTTCCACAGGGATGCTGGCCCATGTTGACTCTACAAGGTGTTGAAAGCGTTCCACAGGGATGCTGGTCCATGTTGACTCTACAAGGTGTTGAAAGCGTTCCACAGGGATGCTGGCCCATGTTGACTCTACAAGGTGTTGAAAGCGTTCCACAGGGATGCTGACCCATGTTGACTCCACAAGGTGTTGAAAGCGTTCCACAGGGATGCTGGCCCATGTTGACTCCACAAGGTGTTGAAAGCGTTCCACAGGGATGCTGGTCCATGTTGACTCTACAAGGTGTTGAAAGCGTTCCACAGGGATGCTGGTCCATGTTGACTCCACAAGGTGTTGAAAGCGTTCCACAGGGATGCTGGTCCATGTTGACTCTACAAGGTGTTGAAAGCGTTCCACAGGGATGCTGACCCATGTTGACTCCACAAGGTGTTGAAAGCGTTCCACAGGGATGCTGGTCCATGTTGACTCTACAAGGTGTTGAAAGCGTTCCACAGGGATGCTGGTCCATGTTGACTCTACAAGGTGTTGAAAGCGTTCCACAGGGATGCTGGCCCATGTTGACTCTACAAGGTGTTGAAAGCGTTCCACAGGGATGCTGGTCCATGTTGACTCTACAAGGTGTAGAAAGCGTTCCACAGGGATGCTGGCCCATGTGGACTCTACAAGGTGTTGAAAGCGTTCCACAGGGATGCTGGCCCATGTAGACTCTACAAGGTGTTGAAAGCGTTCCACAGGGATGCTGGCCCATGTTGACTCTACAAGGTGTTGAAAGCGTTCCACAGGGATGCTGGCCCATGTTGACTCTACAAGGTGTTGAAAGCGTTCCACAGGGATGCTGGCCCATGTTGACTCTACAAGGTGTTGAAAGCGTTCCACAGGGATGCTGGTCCATGTTGACTCTACAAGGTGTTGAAAGCGTTCCACAGGGATGCTGGCCCATGTTGACTCTACAAGGTGTTGAAAGCGTTCCACAGGGATGCTGGTCCCATGTTGACTCTACAAGGTGTTGAAAGCGTTCCACAGGGATGCTGACCCATGTTGACTCCACAAGGTGTTGAAAGCGTTCCACAGGGATGCTGGCCCGTGTTGACTCCAGGGATGCTGGCCCATGTTGACTCCAATGCTTCCACAGGGATGCTGGCCCATGTTGACTCCAATGCTTCCACAGGGATGCTGGCCCATGTTGACTCTACAAGGTGTTGAAAGCGTTCCACAGGGATGCTGGCCCATGTTGACTCTACAAGGTGTTGAAAGCGTTCCACAGGGATGCTGGTCCATGTTGACTCTACAAGGTGTTGAAAGCGTTCCACAGGGATGCTGGTCCATGTTGACTCTACAAGGTGTTGAAAGCGTTCCACAGGGATGCTGGCCCATGTTGACTCTACAAGGTGTTGAAAGCGTTCCACAGGGATGCTGGTCCATGTTGACTCTACAAGGTGTCGAAAGCGTTCCACAGGGATGCTGGCCCATGTTGACTCTACAAGGTGTTGAAAGCGTTCCACAGGGATACTGGCCCATGTTGACTCTACAAGGTGTTGAAAGCGTTCCACAGGGATGCTGGCCCATGTTGACTCTACAAGGTGTTGAAAGCGTTCCACAGGGATGCTGGCCCATGTTGACTCTACAAGGTGTTGAAAGCGTTCCACAGGGATGCTGGCCCATGTTGACTCTACAAGGTGTTGAAAGCGTTCCACAGGGATGCTGGTCCATGTTGACTCTACAAGGTGTTGAAAGCGTTCCACAGGGATGCTGGCCCATGTTGACTCTACAAGGTGTTGAAAGCGTTCCACAGGGATGCTGACCCATGTTGACTCCACAAGGTGTTGAAAGCGTTCCACAGGGATGCTGGCCCATGTTGACTCCACAAGGTGTTGAAAGCGTTCCACAGGGATGCTGGTCCATGTTGACTCTACAAGGTGTTGAAAGCGTTCCACAGGGATGCTGGTCCATGTTGACTCCACAAGGTGTTGAAAGCGTTCCACAGGGATGCTGGTCCATGTTGACTCTACAAGGTGTTGAAAGCGTTCCACAGGGATGCTGACCCATGTTGACTCCACAAGGTGTTGAAAGCGTTCCCCAGGGATGCTGGTCCATGTTGACTCTACAAGGTGTTGAAAGCGTTCCACAGGGATGCTGGCCCATGTTGACTCTACAAGGTGTTGAAAGCGTTCCACAGGGATGCTGGTCCATGTTGACTCTACAAGGTGTAGAAAGCGTTCCACAGGGATGCTGGCCCATGTGGACTCTACAAGGTGTTGAAAGCGTTCCACAGGGATACTGGCCCATGTTGACTCTACAAGGTGTTGAAAGCGTTCCACAGGGATGCTGGCCCATGTTGACTCTACAAGGTGTTGAAAGCGTTCCACAGGGATGCTGGCCCATGTTGACTCTACAAGGTGTTGAAAGCGTTCCACAGGGATGCTGGTCCATGTTGACTCTACAAGGTGTAGAAAGCGTTCCACAGGGATGCTGGCCCATGTGGACTCTACAAGGTGTTGAAAGCGTTCCACAGGGATACTGGCCCATGTTGACTCTACAAGGTGTTGAAAGCGTTCCACAGGGATGCTGGCCCATGTTGACTCTACAAGGTGTTGAAAAGCGTTCCACAGGGATGCTGGCCCATGTTGACTCTACAAGGTGTTGAAAGCGTTCCACAGGGATGCTGGTCCATGTTGACTCTACAAGGTGTAGAAAGCGTTCCACAGGGATGCTGGCCCATGTGGACTCTACAAGGTGTTGAAAGCGTTCCACAGGGATACTGGCCCATGTTGACTCTACAAGGTGTTGAAAGCGTTCCACAGGGATGCTGGCCCATGTTGACTCTACAAGGTGTTGAAAGCGTTCCACAGGGATGCTGGCCCATGTTGACTCTACAAGGTGTTGAAAGCGTTCCACAGGGATGCTGGCCCATGTTGACTCTACAAGGTGTTGAAAGCGTTCCACAGGGATGCTGGTCCATGTTGACTCTACAAGGTGTTGAAAGCGTTCCACAGGGATGCTGGCCCATGTTGACTCTACAAGGTGTTGAAAGCGTTCCACAGGGATGCTGGCCCATGTTGACTCTACAAGGTGTTGAAAGCGTTCCACAGGGATGCTGACCCATGTTGACTCCACAAGGTGTTGAAAGCGTTCCACAGGGATGCTGGCCCATGTTGACTCTACAAGGTGTTGAAAGGGTTCCACAGGGATGCTGGTCCCATGTTGACTCCAGGGATGCTGGCCCATGTTGACTCCAATGCTTCCCACAGTTGTGTCAAGTTGGATGTATGTCCTTTGGGTGGTGCATCGTTCTTGATAAACAAGGGAAACTGTCGAGCATGAAAAACCCAGAAGCGTTGCAGTTCTTGACACAATCAAACCGGTGCGCCTGGTACCATACCCCGTTCAAAGGCACTTAAGTTGTTTGTTTTGCCGACTCACCCTACGAATG
Source organism: Oncorhynchus keta (assembly GCF_023373465.1). Classification (NCBI taxonomy): domain Eukaryota; kingdom Metazoa; phylum Chordata; class Actinopteri; order Salmoniformes; family Salmonidae; genus Oncorhynchus; species Oncorhynchus keta. The sequence continues at coordinate 98,626 of NW_026287886.1, read as the reverse complement.
GCACACATACACAATCCATGTCTCAAATGTCGCAAATGCCGGAAAATCATTATTTAACATGTCTCCTCCCCTTCATCTACACTGTTTGAAGTGGATTTAATTAATACGTGACATCAATAAGGGATCAAAGACTGAACACGTGAAACCAGGTGAAAGCTATGTCATGGAACCAGCGTGTGTTCATCATGTTTTGTACACTCAGTGTGTATATATATATGTCATTTATTGTCATAAATCATACAATTTTAAAGGCTAAAGAGGCTGGTGAAACCCTTCATAAAGGGGTATAGGTAGAAGCAAACAGGGGTTCTTTGATGATTATTTATTATTATGATTATTATAGAAGGATTCTTTAGAAGTTCAGAAGGATTCTTTAGAAGGCCAGAAGGATTCTTTAGAAGGCCAGAAGGATTCTTTAGAAGGCCAGAAGGATTCTTTAGAAGTTCAGAAGGATTCTTTAGAAGGCCAGAAGGATTCTTTAGAAGGCCAGAAGGATTCTTTAGAAGGCCAGAAGGATTCTTTAGAAGGCCAGAAGGATTCTTTAGAAGTTCAGAAGGATTCTTTAGAAGTTCAGAAGGATTCTTTAGAAGGCCAGAAGGATTCTTTAGAAGGCCAGAAGGATTCTTTAGAAGGCCAGAAGGATTCTTTAGAGTTGGTAGGCATGGCGCTTGTAGAAGCTTTAGAAGGCCAGGGTTCTTTAGAGTGGGTTTGATTACCACCCAGAAGGAATGTTTAGAAGGCCAGACTGGATTCTTTAAGGCCAGAAGGATTCTTTGAAGATTTAAAGCGGATTATTTAGAAGGCATATATTATTATATTATTATTATATATAAGTTCAGAAGGATTCTTTAGAAGTTCAGAAGGATTCTTTGGAACAGGGGGTTCTTTGATTTTAGGTTAAAAACCCTCTGCAAAAGGTTCTACCCACATTAGCACCAAAAAAGATGTTCCCCTATGAGGACATACCGAAAAAACACTGGATGGTTCTAGTTCGCAACCTTTTTTACGAAGACTGTACGCATGAGACTTTCATCTAAGTCGAAGGATGAGGTCTGAGTGAGTGTCTCTCTCTTCATAGTGAGGTAAAACTACAGGCTAGGATGTAACCGTCTCTCTTCATAATGAGGTAGACCTACAGGCTAGGATGTAACAGTCTCTATTCATAATGAGGTAGACCTACAGGCTAGGGTGTAACAGTCTCTCTTCATAATGAGGTAGACCTACAGGCTAGGGTGTAAGAGTCTCTCTTCATAATGAGGTAGACCTACAGGCTAGGGTGTAACAGTCTCTCTTCATAATGAGGTAGACCTACAGGCTAGGGTGTAACAGTCTCTCTTCATAATGAGGTAGACCTACAGGCTAGGGTGTAACAGTCTCTCTTCATAATGAGGTAGACCTACAGGCTAGAGTGTAACAGTCTCTCTTCATAATGAGGTAGACCTACAGGCTAGGGTGTAACAGTCTCTCTTCATAATGAGGTAGACCTACAGGCTAGGGTGTAACAGTCTCTCTTCATAATGAGGTAGACCTACAGGCTAGGGTGTAACAGTCTCTCTTCATAATGAGGTAGACCTACAGGCTAGGGTGTAACAGTCTCTCTTCATAATGAGGTAAAACTACAGGCTAGAGTGTAACAGTCTCTATTCATAATGAGGTAGACCTACAGGCTAGGGTGTAACAGTCTCTCTTCATAATGAGGTAGACCTACAGGCTAGGGTGTAACAGTCTCTCTTCATAATGAGGTAGACCTACAGGCTAGGGTGTAACAGTCTCTCTTCATAATGAGGTAGACCTACAGGCTAGGGTGTAACAGTCTCTCTTCATAATGAGGTAGACCTACAGGCTAGGATGTAACAGTCTTTCTTCATAATGAGGTAGACCTGCAGGCTAGGGTGTAACAGTCTCTCTTCATAATGAGGTAGACCTACAGGCTAGGGTGTAACAGTCTCTCTTCATAATGAGGTAAACTACAGGCTAGAGTGTAACAGTCTCTATTCATAATGAGGTAGACCTACAGGCTAGGGTGTAACAGTCTCTCTTCATAATGAGGTAGACCTACAGGCTAGGGTGTAACAGTCTCTCTTCATAATGAGGTAGACCTACAGGCTAGGGTGTAACAGTCTCTCTTCATAATGAGGTAGACCTACAGGCTAGGGTGTAACAGTCTCTCTTCATAATGAGGTAGACCTACAGGCTAGGGTGTAACAGTCTCTCTTCATAATGAGGTAGACCTACAGGCTAGGGTGTAACAGTCTCTCTTCATAATGAGGTAGACCTACAGGCTAGGGTGTAACAGTCTCTCTTCATAATGAGGTAGACCTACAGGCTAGGGTGTAACAGTCTCTCTTCATAATGAGGTAGACCTACAGGCTAGGGTGTAACAGTCTCTCTTCATAATGAGGTAGACCTACAGGCTAGGGTGTAACAGTCTCTCTTCATAATGAGGTAGACCTACAGGCTAGGGTGTAACAGTCTCTCTTCATAATGAGGTAGACCTACAGGCTAGGGTGTAACAGTCTCTCTTCATAATGAGGTAGACCTACAGGCTAGGGTGTAACAGTCTCTCTTCATAATGAGGTAGACCTACAGGCTAGGGTGTAACAGTCTCTCTTCATAATGAGGTAGACCTACAGGCTAGGGTGTAACAGTCTCTCTTCATAATGAGGTAGACCTACAGGCTAGGGTGTAACAGTCTCTCTTCATAATGAGGTAGACCTACAGGCTAGGGTGTAACAGTCTCTCTTCATAATGAGGTAGACCTACAGGCTAGGGTGTAACAGTCTCTCTTCATAATGAGGTAGACCTACAGGCTAGGGTGTAACAGTCTCTCTTCATAATGAGGTAGACCTACAGGCTAGGGTGTAACAGTCTCTCTTCATAATGAGGTAGACCTACAGGCTAGGGTGTAACAGTCTCTCTTCATAATGAGGTAGACCTACAGGCTAGGGTGTAACAGTCTCTCTTCATAATGAGGTAGACCTACAGGCTAGGGTGTAACAGTCTCTCTTCATAATGAGGTAGACCTACAGGCTAGGGTGTAACAGTCTCTCTTCATAATGAGGTAGACCTACAGGCTAGGGTGTAACAGTCTCTCTTCATAATGAGGTAGACCTACAGGCTAGGGTGTAACAGTCTCTCTTCATAATGAGGTAGACCTACAGGCTAGGGTGTAACAGTCTCTCTTCATAATGAGGTAGACCTACAGGCTAGGGTGTAACAGTCTCTCTTCATAATGAGGTAGACCTACAGGCTAGGGTGTAACAGTCTCTCTTCATAATGAGGTAGACCTACAGGCTAGGGTGTAACAGTCTCTCTTCATAATGAGGTAGACCTACAGGCTAGGGTGTAACAGTCTCTCTTCATAATGAGGTAGACCTACAGGCTAGGGTGTAACAGTCTCTCTTCATAATGAGGTAGACCTACAGGCTAGGGTGTAACAGTCTCTCTTCATAATGAGGTAGACCTACAGGCTAGGGTGTAACAGTCTCTCTTCATAATGAGGTAGACCTACAGGCTAGGGTGTAACAGTCTCTCTTCATAATGAGGTAGACCTACAGGCTAGGGTGTAACAGTCTCTCTTCATAATGAGGTAGACCTACAGGCTAGGGTGTAACAGTCTCTCTTCATAATGAGGTAGACCTACAGGCTAGGGTGTAACAGTCTCTCTTCATAATGAGGTAGACCTACAGGCTAGGGTGTAACAGTCTCTCTTCATAATGAGGTAGACCTACAGGCTAGGGTGTAACAGTCTCTCTTCATAATGAGGTAGACCTACAGGCTAGGGTGTAACAGTCTCTCTTCATAATGAGGTAGACCTACAGGCTACGGTGTAACAGTCTCTCTTCATAATGAGGTAGACCTACAGGCTAGGGTGTAACAGTCTCTCTTCATAATGAGGTAGACCTACAGGCTAGGGTGTAACAGTCTCTCTTCATAATGAGGTAGACCTACAGGCTAGGGTGTAACAGTCTCTCTTCATAATGAGGTAGACCTACAGGCTAGGGAGTAACAGTCTCTCTTCATAATGAGGTAGACCTACAGGCTAGGGTGTAACAGTCTCTCTTCATAATGAGGTAGACCTACAGGCTAGGGTGTAACAGTCTCTCTTCATAATGAGGTAGACCTACAGGCTAGGGTGTAACAGTCTCTCTTCATAATGAGGTAGACCTACAGGCTAGGGTGTAACAGTCTCTCTTCATAATGAGGTAGACCTACAGGCTAGGGTGTAACAGTCTCTCTTCATAATGAGGTAGACCTACAGGCTAGGGTGTAACAGTCTCTCTTCATAATGAGGTAGACCTACAGGCTAGGGTGTAACAGTCTCTCTTCATAATGAGGTAGACCTACAGGCTAGGGTGTAACAGTCTCTCTTCATAATGAGGTAGACCTACAGGCTAGGGTGTAACAGTCTCTCTTCATAATGAGGTAGACCTACAGGCTAGGGTGTAACAGTCTCTCTTCATAATGAGGTAGACCTACAGGCTAGGGTGTAACAGTCTCTCTTCATAATGAGGTAGACCTACAGGCTAGGGTGTAACAGTCTCTCTTCATAATGAGGTAGACCTACAGGCTAGGTGTAACAGTCTCTCTTCATAATGAGGTAGACCTACAGGCTAGGGTGTAACAGTCTCTCTTCATAATGAGGTAGACCTACAGGCTAGGGTGTAACAGTCTCTCTTCATAATGAGGTAGACCTACAGGCTAGGGTGTAACAGTCTCTCTTCATAATGAGGTAGACCTACAGGCTAGGGTGTAACAGTCTCTCTTCATAATGAGGTAGACCTACAGGCTAGGGTGTAACAGTCTCTCTTCATAATGAGGTAGACCTACAGGCTAGGGTGTAACAGTCTCTCTTCATAATGAGGTAGACCTACAGGCTAGGGTGTAACAGTCTCTCTTCATAATGAGGTAGACCTACAGGCTAGGGTGTAACAGTCTCTCTTCATAATGAGGTAGACCTACAGGCTAGGGTGTAACAGTCTCTCTTCATAATGAGGTAGACCTACAGGCTAGGGTGTAACAGTCTCTCTTCATAATGAGGTAGACCTACAGGCTAGGGTGTAACAGTCTCTCTTCATAATGAGGTAGACCTACAGGCTAGGGTGTAACAGTCTCTCTTCATAATGAGGTAGACCTACAGGCTAGGGTGTAACAGTCTCTCTTCATAATGAGGTAGACCTACAGGCTAGGGTGTAACAGTCTCTCTTCATAATGAGGTAGACCTACAGGCTAGGGTGTAACAGTCTCTCTTCATAATGAGGTAGACCTACAGGCTAGGGTGTAACAGTCTCTCTTCATAATGAGGTAGACCTACAGGCTAGGTGTAACAGTCTCTCTTCATAATGAGGTAGACCTACAGGCTAGGGTGTAACAGTCTCTCTTCATAATGAGGTAGACCTACAGGCTAGGGTGTAACAGTCTCTCTTCATAATGAGGTAGACCTACAGGCTAGGGTGTAACAGTCTCTCTTCATAATGAGGTAGACCTACAGGCTAGGGTGTAACAGTCTCTCTTCATAATGAGGTAGACCTACAGGCTAGGGTGTAACAGTCTCTCTTCATAATGAGGTAGACCTACAGGCTAGGGTGTAACAGTCTCTCTTCATAATGAGGTAGACCTACAGGCTAGGGTGTAACAGTCTCTCTTCATAATGAGGTAGACCTACAGGCTAGGGTGTAACAGTCTCTCTTCATAATGAGGTAGACCTACAGGCTAGGGTGTAACAGTCTCTCTTCATAATGAGGTAGACCTACAGGCTAGGGTGTAACAGTCTCTCTTCATAATGAGGTAGACCTACAGGCTAGGGTGTAACAGTCTCTCTTCATAATGAGGTAGACCTACAGGCTAGGGTGTAACAGTCTCTCTTCATAAAGAGGTAGACCTACAGGCTAGGGTGTAACAGTCTCTCTTCATAATGAGGTAGACCTACAGGCTAGGGTGTAACAGTCTCTCTTCATAATGAGGTAGACCTACAGGCTAGGGTGTAACAGTCTCTCTTCATAATGAGGTAGATCTACAGGCTAGGGTGTAACAGTCTCTCTTCATAATGAGGTAGACCTACAGGCTAGGGAGTAATAGGTAATGACATGATACAACCCAGGGTCTTCACGTGATAACCACAGATTCCTTATATTTTGTGGATAGGAGAGTCGTGTTTTAAGGGGTCTGAGTCTCCCTGCTCATAGTGTATTAGGACTGGCCTAGCACACAAAACAGGAAGTGGTGACATCATAATTATTTACAGTGTGAGGGTCAGGAGGATATAGCATCCCGCGGGATGGGGTAGACCTACAGGCAGGCACAACAGTCTCACAAAACATAAGAGGTAGACCTACAGAGACAGAGAGAGAGTAGAGACAGAACAGAGGTAGAGACAGAGAGAGAGGTAGAGACAGAGGCTAGGTGTAACAGTCAGAGAGAGAGAGGGCTCAGAGAGAGAGGTAGACAGAGACAGGCTAGAGAGAGAGAGAGAGAGAGAGAGAGAGAGAGAGAGAGAGAGAGAGAGAGAGAGAGAGAGACAGAGACTTCATAAGAGGTAGACCAGAGAGAGAGAGGCAGGACAGAGAGAGAGGCAGAGACAGAGAGAGAGAGGCAGAGACAGAGAGAGAGGCAGATAGAGAGGTAGAGACAGAGAGCTAGGGTGTAGAGACACTCTTCAGAGAGAGGTAGAGACACAGAGAGAGAGAAGTAGAGACAGAGAGAGAAGGTCTCTCTTCAGAAGAGAGATAGAGACACAGAGAGAGAGAGATAGAGAGTCACAGAGAGACCTACAGGTAGAGAGTCTCTCTTCATAATGAGAGTAGACCACAGAGCTAGGGAGTAATAGGTAGAGACAACCCAGGGTCTTCACGTGATAACAGAGACAGAAGAGAGAGGTAGAGAGAGTAGAGACAGACCACAGAGAGATATTTTGTGGATAGAGAGAGAGAGGTAGAGACAGAGAGAGGAGAGACAGAAGAGAGGTAGAGACAGAGTGGTGACATCATAGAGAGATTTAGAGACAGAGAGGGTCAGAGACACAGAGGAGAGACACAGAGAGAGAGGCAGAGACAGAGGGAGGGGTAGAGACACAGACAGAGAGAGAGACACACACACAAAGAGAGAGAGAGGTAGAGACAGAGAGAAGGTAGAGACAGAGAGAGAGAGATAGAGACAGAGAGAGAGGTAGAGACAGAGAGACAGAGAGAGAGAGGCAGAGACAGAGAGAGAGAGGCAGAGACAGAGAGAGAGGTAGAGACAGAGAGAGAGGTAGAGACACAGAGAGAGAGGTAAGTAGAGACAGAGAGAGAGAGGTAGAGACACAGAGAGAGAGAGAGATAGAGACACAGAGAGAGAGGTAGAGACACACAGAGAGAGAGTAGAGACACAGAGAGAGCTAGAGACACAGAGACAGAGAGAGAGGTAGAGAGAGAGGTAGAGACAGAGAGAGAGAGAGGAGAGAGAGAGGGGGTAGAGACAGAGAGAGGTAGAGACAGAGAGAGAGGTAGAGACAGAGAGAGAGGTAGAGACAGAGAGAGAGAGAGGGATAGAGACAGAGAGAGGGATAGAGAGAGAGAGGTAGAGACAGAGAGAGAGGTAGAGACAGAGAGAGAGACAGAGAGAGGCAGAGTCACAGAGAGAGAGAGAGAGAGGCAGAGAGACAGAGAGAGAGGTAGAGACAGAGAGAGAGGTAGAGACAGAGAGAGAGAGAGGGATAGAGAGAGAGAGAGGATAGAGAGAGAGGTAGAGACAGAGAGAGAGTAGAGACAGAGAGAGAGGCAGAGTCACAGAGAGAGAGGTAGAGGGAGAGAGCCACAAAGCCCCAGGACAACAGCACAATTAAACCCAACCAAATCATGAGAAAACAAAAAGATAATTACTTGACACATTGTAAAGAATTAACAAAAAAACAGAGCAAACTGGAATGCTATTTGGCCTTAACAGAGATTACACAGTGGCAGAATACCTGACCACTGTGACTGACCAAAATTTAAGGAAAGCTTTGACTATGTACAGACTCAGTGAGCATAGCCTTGCTATAGAGAAAGGCCGCCGTAGGCAGACATGGCTCTCAAGAGAAGACAGGCTATGTCCTCACTGCCCACAAAATGAGGTGGAAACTGAGCTGCACTTCCTAACCTCCTGCCCAATGTATGACCATATTAGAGAGACGTATTTCCCTCAGATTACACAGATCCACAAAGAATTAGAAAACAAATCCAATTTTGATAAACTCCCATATCTACTGGGTGAAATTCCACAGTGTGCCATCACAGCAGCAAGATTTGTGACCTGTTGCCACAAGAAAAGGGCAACCAGTGAAGAACACACACCATTGTAAATACAACCAATATTTATGCTTATTTATTTTCCCTTGTGTACTTTAACCATTTGTACATTGTTACAACACTGTATATATATATATATTTATATATAATATGACATTTGTAATGTCTTTACTGTTTTGCAACCTCTGTATGTGTAATGTTTACTGTTAATTTTTATTGGTTATTTCACTTTTGTATATTATCTACTATCTATTATCTACCTCACTTGCTTTGGCAATGTTAACACATGTTTCCCATGCCAATAAAGCCCCTTGAATTGAATTGAAAGAGAGAGAGCGAGAGAGAGAGAGAGAGAGAGAGAGAGAGAGAGAGAGAGAGAGAGAGAGAGAGAGAGAGAGAGAGAGAGAGAGAGAGAGAGAGAGAGAGAGAGAGAGAGAGAGAGAGAGAGAGAGAGAGAGAGATAGGTAGAGACACAGAGAGAGAGGTAAAGACAGAGAGAAAGGTAGAGACAGAGAGAGAGGTAGAGACAGCGAGAGCGAGGTAAAGAGAGAGAGAGGTAGAGACACAGAAAGAGAGGTAGAGGCAGAGAGAAAGAAATAGTATATATTATCTACTATCTATTATCTACGTCACTTGCTTTGGCAATGTTAACACATGTTTCCCATGCCAATAAAGCCCCTTGACACACGGAGAGAGGTAGAGACACACAGAGAGAGGTAGAGACACACAGAGAGAGGTAGAGACACAGAGAGAGAGGTAGAGACACAGAGAGAGAGGTAGAGACACACAGAGAGAGGTAGAGACACACAGAGAGAGGTAGAGACACACAGAGAGAGAGGTAGAGACACAGAGAGAGAGGTAGAGACACACAGAGAGAGGTAGAGACACACAGAGAGAGAGGTAGAGACACAGACACGGAGACAGCGAGAGGTAGATGTGAGAATGGAGCCGTAGTTACAGCAAGCAGCAGGCCTACTACCATCTAGTGGATCAGAGCTTTGTGTTGCCATGGTGCATCAGCCTGTACTCTCCTCCTACAACGTGACACACACGACTCAGCTGAAGGACATTTGAAATCCTGCATTCCAAAGGTGTTGGTGACGAATCTCTCTCTTACCACGCTCTCTCCGAGAGAGATAGTGGCTCGAAGAGCTTGAACAATAGGATTCTTCTGAAGCCTAATTGTCCGGCCAGGGGCTTGCGAAGAGCACAACTAACCACGGTCAACCAAAACAAACTATTTCAGAATTTGCCAATATGAGCAATATTCATAGTGGCTTGATGTTTGGTTAGGTAAACACACAGATAGACTCCCGTTATGTAACAGTAGACCTACTGTCTTATTGTATACAATGATGTTTGGTTAGGTAAACACACACACTACACACAGATAGACTCCCGTTATGTAACAGTAGACCTACTGTCTTATTGTATACAATGATGTTTGGTTAGGTAAACACACACACTACACACAGATAGACTCCCGTTATGTAACAGTAGACCTACTGTCTTATTGTATACAATGATGTTTGGTTAGGTAAACACACACACTACACACAGATAGACTCCCGTTATGTAACAGTAGACCTACTGTCTTATTGTATACAATGATGTTTGGTTAGGTAAACACACACTACACACAGATAGACTCCCGTTATGTAACAGTAGACCTACTGTCTTATTGTATACAATGATGTTTGGTTAGGTAAACACACACACTACACACAGATAGACCCCCGTTATGTAACAGTAGACCTACTGTCTTATTGTATACAATGATGTTTGGTTAGGTAAACACACACTACACACAGATAGACCCCCGTTATGTAACAGTAGACCTACTGTCTTATTGTATACAATGATGTTTGGTTAGGTACACACACTACACACAGATAGACTCCCGTTATGTAACAGTAGACCTACTGTCTTATTGTATACAATTATGTACTTAAACGTTTCCTCTATCTTACCTTTGCGAATGAGGTCTTCTGTGTCCTGGTCGAAGCCCAGTCGGTGGCATTTGCTCCACAGTCCCATGTTGGTGGAGTTGTACTGCCTGCTACACTCGTCCGCGGCGGACATAGCGAACAGCTGCCTTCTGTTCCGGGCTAGGAGCAGCTTGTCCTCCCAGCGGTCCAGTCTGGAGCGGCTAGCCCGCAGAGGGAGGCTGTTGTTGGGGATGTAGATAAAGCCTGGGTTCTTACGGCTGGAGAAGCTCCGACAGCGCTCCCGATACCTCCGCGCGTCAGTCTCGTACCAGTGGTCGGAACAGATCGCCACTGCTAGCATTCCTAGGGCGCACAGAGAGAGGGACAGTCCGGTGTAGAGCAGTAATTTCCCTGCAGCCATGCTCGGTTTCTCTGCTTTTCTCAGAGCCGCCGCATCAGCACCACCAGCCTATGGACAGCTCCTCTGCTCTCCTCTCCTCGCTCTGTCGGTCTGTCGCGTTGTCAGTCAGCACAGCGCTGCTACGGCTACAACCCACCTCCAACGAATCAGTTTACATCTCCCCTTGGCGCCGATTGCAAGACCATCATCGAGGTTACAACCATGAGCAAATAGAATTTAAGTCTAGGTTGCAAATCATACAATTCGGTGAATCTACCGGATAAGGCAAGGTCCTTGCTGTAAAATAGTGTTCCGTTCCGTTCTTTCCTGCGTACGGGAGAGAGTGATCTGGAGAGAGGGAGCGAGCGGCTGCAGCTGTTCGGATGCTGCCTCGACGAGTGAAAAGATGCTGATCTCACTCCCCGGCTCTCAGCAACTCTCCATCTGCTGCGATTAGGCGGAATGGGGCGAGACAGGAACAAACGTCCACGCAGAACACAATAGTTTTTTTTTCTCCCCCAAAGCGTTTCAGTTCGAGTCGAAAACCTACAAAACCAGAGAAACAAGGAATATTATTAGCCTGAACAAGTGAGATCCCACTTTTAGCATGAGCCCGGGTGTTTACAAGAGCTTGTAGGCTATTCTGTAACAGGCCACGCTACAATGTAATCTCCCCCAAAATTAAACGTTATGCTTGCTGGGTGTTCAGTGATGTTTTTGTCGTGCAATGTGCACATGAAAAGGTCATGTTTTGTTGCCAGTCAAAAGCCCTTGGCATGCAGCCCCCCACCCCCCCACCCACCCCTGCCATCCCATCTGGACTAAAAGGGTTGGCGATACGTGAATGTAGAGCCGCCAAAATGATCTTAATTTTCCTCGGCCTAAATAATAGGGATATGACCTCATCCAGGACGCACCGTAACATAATCACTCATTGTCAAATTAAACCGCACAACGTCTGTTGTTCAAAAAGGAAACGTCCCCAATAGATATTTAAAAAAAAAAATAGGTTGCTTCATTACCATAATACATGTACATAAAAGGTCATTCAACATGAATATCCAAATGACCGTGACAAGACAATCAATTACACGCGGTTGAATACGTCTCTATGTCCATCAGGCTCAACTCAAATAGCTACATCACATCAGTGTGTGACTCGAGGAGGGTTGGACGCGCATCAACTCACCGCTCAGAACGACGCGACTTCGGCGGAGCTTTACGTTCCAATGGGATTATTTGAAACTCTACGTTCCAGACGTCTTTCAAGCGTTCAGTAACCGGAACAGACTAAAGTTTCGCCTTCAAATATTAATTGCACAGAGAGACTCTGATCCCTGCTGCACTGGGCGACATTGACAGGAGCCAGGAAGCGTTGCGTAAAGATGTTATTTGACGCGGCAGATGTCGCCGTTGGGATTAACTCCTCAGAGGGATATATATATATATATATATATATATATATATATATATATATATGTAGGCTAAAACAATATGCGTTATCGTTACTGTCGAGTTTAAAACCCCTCTGGCAGCTCGGCTCCCAAAGCATTCAGACGAGTGTGGACAGTCTACAGCGGTGACGTCATGGTGTCGAAATTCATTGTTTATTAACAAAAACACCTTCTTAAAGAAATAGTACCCCCCCCCCCACCTCTCTCTCTACTTGTGAGGCGAGGATTTAGGTTTCCAAACATATTACGCCTCTATAGAAAATGGCCTGTGCTTTTGTTTTTTGGCGGAATAGCCTCATAAGAACAACGTCGACAACCCAACACCTGCCCGGTCTTCCGTCAGATATGAGAGGAGTCATTGAACCGGGGGACCATTTGATATCCCTGACTACGTAGTTGTCAACGAAGAAGACAGGTGGCGCTGCTGCATAATTTATGACGAGGCTGAGACGCACCTGTCACACCACTGGAGATGACGGACGGAGAGTCGTCTATCTACTGTGACTGACAGTTTGCTACGACATATAATGCCAATACAAACGGGCTGCACTGACGTAGTGGTAGATATTTTACAGCTTAATGAAAACTATATATTACAACACAACATTTCTTCACTGGACTAAAGCCTGTTATTATATCTCATGGGTGTCCCCACCACTCTCAACAACAACAAGACCAATCTATTATAAGTGGAGGGACAACAGGGACAACATAACAGGGACCAGACTGACTGGTCTGGAGGGACAACAGGGACAACATAACAGGGACCAGACTGACTGGTCTGGAGGGACAACAGGGACAACATAACAGGGACCAGACTGACTGGTCTGGAGGGACAACAGGGACAACATAACAGGGACCATACTGACTGGTCTGGAGGGACAACAGGGACAACATAACAGGGACCATACTGACTGGTCTGGAGGGACAACAGGGACAACATAACAGGGACCAGACTGACTGGTCTGGAGGGACAACAGGGACAACATAACAGGGACCAGACTGACTGGTCTGGAGGGACAACAGGGACAACATAACAGGGACCATACTGACTGGTCTGGAGGGACAACAGGGACAACATAACAGGGACCAGACTGACTGGTCTGGAGGGACAACAGGGACAACATAACAGGGACCATACTGACTGGTCTGGAGGGACAACAGGGACAACATAACAGGGACCAGACTGACTGGTCTGGAGGGACAACAGGGACAACATAACAGGGACCAGACTGACTGGTCTGGAGGGACAACAGGGACAACATAACAGGGACAACATAACAGGGACCAGACTGACTGGTCTGGAGGGACAACATAACAGGGACCAGACTGACTGGTCTGGAGGGACAACAGGGACAACATAACAGGGACCAGACTGACTGGTCTGGAGGGACAACAGGGACAACATAACAGGGACCAGACTGACTGGTCTGGAGGGACAACAGGGACAACATAACAGGGACCAGACTGACTGGTCTGGAGGGACAACAGGGACAACATAACAGGGACCATACTGACTGGTCTGGAGGGACAACAGGGACAACATAACAGGGACCAGACTGACTGGTCTGGAGGGACAACAGGGACAACATAACAGGGACCAGACTGACTGGTCTGGAGGGACAACAGGGACAACATAACAGGGACCAGACTGACTGGTCTGGAGGGACAACAGGGACAACATAACAGGGACCAGACTGACTGGTCTGGAGGGACAACAGGGACAACATAACAGGGACCATACTGACTGGTCTGGAGGGACAACAGGGACAACATAACAGGGACCAGACTGACTGGTCTGGAGGGACAACAGGGACAACATAACAGGGACCATACTGACTGGTCTGGAGGGACAACAGGGACAACATAACAGGGACCATACTGACTGGTCTGGAGGGACAACAGGGACAACATAACAGGGACCAGACTGACTGGTCTGGAGGGACAACAGGGACAACATAACAGGGACCAGACTGACTGGTCTGGAGGGACAACAGGGACAACATAACAGGGACCATACTGACTGGTCTGGAGGGACAACAGGGACAACATAACAGGGACCAGACTGACTGGTCTGGAGGGACAACAGGGACAACATAACAGGGACCAGACTGACTGGTCTGGAGGGACAACAGGGACAACATAACAGGGACCATACTGACTGGTCTAGAGGGACAACAGGGACAACATAACAGGGACAACTGACTGGTCTGGAGGGACAACAGGGACAGGGACCAGACTGACTGGTCTGGAGGGACAACATACAGGGACCAGACTGACTGGTCTGGAACCAACATAAACATAACAGGGACCAGACTGACTGGTCTGGAGGGACAACATGACTGGTCTGGAGGGAACAGGGAACAGGGACCAGACTGACTGGTCTGGAGGGACAACAGGGACAACATAACAGGGACCAGACTGACTGGTCTGGAGGGACAACAGGGACAACATAACAGGGACCAGACTGACTGGTCTGGAGGGACAACAGGGACAACATAACAGGGACCAGACTGACTGGTCTGGAGGGACAACATAACAGGGACCATACTGACTGGTCTGGAGGGACAACAGGGACAACATAACAGGGACCAGACTGACTGGTCTGGAGGGACAACAGGGACAACATAACAGGGACCAGACTGACTGGTCTGGAGGGACAACATAACAGGGACCATACTGACTGGTCTGGAGGGACAACATAACAGGGACCAGACTGACTGGTCTGGAGGGACAACATAACAGGGACCAGACTGACTGGTCTGGAGGGACAACATAACAGGGACCATACTGACTGGTCTGGAGGGACAACAGGGACAACATAACAGGGACCAGACTGACTGGTCTGGAGGGACAACAGGGACAACATAACAGGGACCAGACTGACTGGTCTGGAGGGACAACAGGGACAACATAACAGGGACCAGACTGACTGGTCTGGAGGGACAACATAACAGGGACCAGACTGACTGGTCTGGAGGGACAACAGGGACAACATAACAGGGACCAGACTGACTGGTCTGGAGGGACAACAGGGACAACATAACAGGGACCAGACTGACTGGTCTGGAGGGACAACAGGGACAACTGGTCTAACAGGGACCAGACTGACTGGTCTGGAGGGACAACAGGGACAACATAACAGGGACCAGACTGACTGGTCTGGAGGGACAACAGGGACAACATAACAGGGACCAGACTGACTGGTCTGGAGGGACAACAGGGACAACATAACAGGGACCAGACTGACTGGTCTGGAGGGACAGGGACAACATAACAGGGACCAGACTGACTGGTCTGGAGGGACAACATAACAGGGACCAGACTGACTGGTCTGGAGGGACAACAGGGACAACATAACAGGGACCAGACTGACTGGTCTGGAGGGACAACAGGGACAACATAACAGGGACCAGACTGACTGGTCTGGAGGGACAACATAACAGGGACCAGACTGACTGGTCTGGAGGGACAACAGGGACAACATAACAGGGACCAGACTGACTGGTCTGGAGGGACAACAGGGACAACATAACAGGGACCAGACTGACTGGTCTGGAGGGACAACAGGGACAACATAACAGGGACCATACTGACTGGTCTGGAGGGACAACAGGGACAACATAACAGGGACCAGACTGACTGGTCTGGAGGGACAACAGGGACAACATAACAGGGACCATACTGACTGGTCTGGAGGGACAACAGGGACAACATAACAGGGACCAGACTGACTGGTCTGGAGGGACAACATAACAGGGACCAGACTGACTGGTCTGGAGGGACAACATAACAGGGACCAGACTGACTGGTCTGGAGGGACAACAGGGACAACATAACAGGGACCAGACTGACTGGTCTGGAGGGACAACATAACAGGGACCAGACTGACTGGTCTGGAGGGACAACAGGGACAACATAACAGGGACCAGACTGACTGGTGGGAGGGAGGGACAACATAACAGGGACCAGACTGACTGGTCTGGAGGGACAACAGGGACAACATACAGGGACCAGACTGACTGGTCTGGAGGGACAACAGGGACAACATAACAGGGACCAGACTGACTGGTCTGGAGGGACAACAGGGACAACATAACAGGGACCAGACTGACTGGTCTGGGGGGGACAACATAACAGGGACCAGACTGACTGGTCTGGAGGGACAACAGGGACAACATAACAGGGACCAGACTGACTGGTCTGGAGGGACAACAGGGACAACATAACAGGGACCAGACTGACTGGTCTGGAGGGACAACAGGGACAACATAACAGGGACCATACTGACTGGTCTGGAGGGACAACAGGGACAACATAACAGGGACCATACTGACTGGTCTGGAGGGACAACAGGGACAACATAACAGGGACCAGACTGACTGGTCTGGAGGGACAACAGGGACAACATAACAGGGACCATACTGACTGGTCTGGAGGGACAACATAACAGGGACCATACTGACTGGTCTGGAGGGACAACAGGGACAACATAACAGGGACCAGACTGACTGGTCTGGAGGGACAACAGGGACAACATAACAGGGACCATACTGACTGGTCTGGAGGGACAACATAACAGGGACCATACTGACTGGTCTGGAGGGACAACAGGGACAACATAACAGGGACCAGACTGACTGGTCTGGAGGGACAACAGGGACAACATAACAGGGACCATACTGACTGGTCTGGAGGGACAACATAACAGGGACCATACTGACTGGTCTGGAGGGACAACAGGGACAACATAACAGGGACCAGACTGACTGGTCTGGAGGGACAACAGGGACAACATAACAGGGACCAGACTGACTGGTCTGGAGGGACAACAGGGACAACATAACAGGGACCAGACTGACTGGTCTGGAGGGACAACAGGGACAACATAACAGGGACCAGACTGACTGGTCTGGAGGGACAACAGGGACAACATAACAGGGACCATACTGACTGGTCTGGAGGGACAACAGGGACAACATAACAGGGACCAGACTGACTGGTCTGGAGGGACAACATAACAGGGACCATACTGACTGGTCTGGAGGGACAACATAACAGGGACCATACTGACTGGTCTGGAGGGACAACAGGGACAACATAACAGGGACCATACTGACTGGTCTGGAGGGACAACATAACAGGGACCATACTGACTGGTCTGGAGGGACAACAGGGACAACATAACAGGGACCATACTGACTGGTCTGGAGGGACAACATAACAGGGACCATACTGACTGGTCTGGAGGGACAACAGGGACAACATAACAGGGACCATACTGACTGGTCTGGAGGGACAACAGGGACAACATAACAGGGACCATACTGACTGGTCTGGAGGGACAACATAACAGGGACCATACTGACTGGTCTGGAGGGACAACAGGGACAACATAACAGGGACCATACTGACTGGTCTGGAGGGACAACAGGGACCAACTGACTGGTCTGGAACAGGGACAACATAACTGACTGGTCTGGAGGGACAACAGGGACAACATAACAGGGACCAGACTGACTGGTCTGGAGGGACAACAGGGACAACATAACAGGGACCAGACTGACTGGTCTGGAGGGACAACAGGGACAACATAACAGGGACCATACTGACTGGTCTGGAGGGACAACAGGGACAACATAACAGGGACCATACTGACTGGTCTGGAGGGACAACAGGGACAACATAACAGGGACCATACTGACTGGTCTGGAGGGACAACAGGGACCATACACTGGTCTGGAGGGACCATACTGACTGGTCTGGAGGGACAACAGGGACAACATAACAGGGACCATACTGACTGGTCTGGAGGGACAACAGGGACAACATAACAGGGACCAGACTGACTGGTCTGGAGGGACAACAGGGACAACATAACAGGGACCAGACTGACTGGTCTGGAGGGACAACAGGGACAACATAACAGGGACCAGACTGACTGGTCTGGAGGGACAACAGGGACAACATTACAGGGACCATACTGACTGGTCTAGAGGGACAACAGGGACAACATAACAGGGACAACATAACAGGGACCATACTGACTGGTCTGGAGGGACAAGATAACAGGGACCAGACTGACTGGTCTGGAGGGACAACATAACAGGGACCAGACTGACTGGTCTGGAGGGACAACATAACAGGGACCAGACTGACTGGTCTGGAGGGACCAACTGAGGTCTGAGGGACAACATAACAGGGACCATACTGACTGGTCTGGAGGGACAACAGGGACAACATAACAGGGACCAGACTGACTGGTCTGGAGGGACAACAGGGACCAACTGACTGGTCTGGAGGGGGACAACATAACAGGGACCAGACTGACTGGTCTGGAGGGACAACATAACAGGGACCAGACTGACTGGTCTGGAGGGACAACAGGGACAACATAACAGGGACCATACTGACTGGTCTGGAGGGACAACAGGGACAACATAACAGGGACCAGACTGACTGGTCTGGAGGGACAACATAACAGGGACTGGGTCTGGAGGGACAACAGGGACAACATAACAGGGACAGACTGACTGGTCTGGAGGGACAACAGGGGACCAGACTGACTGGTCTGGAGGGACAACATAACAGGGACCATACTGACTGGTCTGGAGGGACAACAGGGACAACATAACAGGGACCAGACTGACTGGTCTGGAGGGACAACAGGGACAACATAACAGGAACCAGACTGACTGGTCTGGAGGGACAACAGGGACAACATAACAGGGACCAGACTGACTGGTCTGGAGGGACAACAGGGACAACATAACAGGGACCATACTGACTGGTCTAGAGGGACAACAGGGACAACATAACAGGGACAACATAACAGGGACCATACTGACTGGTCTGGAGGGACAACAGGGACAACATAACAGGGACAACATAACAGGGACCATACTGACTGGTCTGGAGGGACAAGATAACAGGGACCAGACTGACTGGTCTGGAGGGACAACATAACAGGGACCAGACTGACTGGTCTGGAGGGACAACATAACAGGGACCATACTGACTGGTCTGGAGGGACAACAGGGACAACATAACAGGGACCATACTGACTGGTCTGGAGGGACAACAGGGACAACAACAGGGACCAGACTGACTGGTCTGGAGGGACAACATAACAGGGACCAGACTGACTGGTCTGGAGGGACAACAGGGACACAAACAGGGACAACTGATGGTCTGGAGGGACCATACTGACTGGTCTGGAGGGACAACAGGGACAACATAACAGGGACCAGACTGACTGGTCTGGAGGGACAACATAACAGGGACCATACTGACTGGTCTGGAGGGACAACATAACAGGGACCAGACTGACTGGTCTGGAGGGACAACAGGGACAACAGGGACCAGACTGACTGGTCTGGAGGGACAACAGGGACAACATAACAGGGACCAGACTGACTGGTCTGGAGGGACAACATAACAGGGACCAGACTGACTGGTCTGGAGGGACAACAGGGACAACATAACAGGGACCATACTGACTGGTCTGGAGGGACAACAGGGACAACATAACAGGGACCAGACTGACTGGTCTGGAGGGACAAGATAACAGGGACCATACTGACTGGTCTGGAGGGACAACATAACAGGGACCAGACTGACTGGTCTGGAGGGACAACATAACAGGCACCATACTGACTGGTCTGGAGGGACAACAGGGACAACATAACAGGGACCAGACTGACTGGTCTGGAGGGACAACATAACAGGCACCATACTGACTGGTCTGGAGGGACAACAGGGACAACATAACAGGGACCATACTGACTGGTCTGGAGGGACAACATAACAGGGACCATACTGACTGGTCTGGAGGGACAACATAACAGGGACCAGACTGACTGGTCTGGAGGGACAACAGGGACAACATAACAGGGACCAGACTGACTGGTCTGGAGGGACAACAGGGACAACATAACAGGGACCATACTGACTGGTCTGGAGGGACAACAGGGACAACATAACAGGGACCAGACTGACTGGTCTGGAGGGACAAGATAACAGGGACCATACTGACTGGTCTAGAGGGACAACAGGGACAACATAACAGGGACCATACTGACTGGTCTGGAGGGACAACATAACAGGGACCAGACTGACTGGTCTGGAGGGACAACAGGGACAACATAACAGGGACCATACCGACTGGTCTGGAGGGACAACATAACAGGGACCATACTGACTGGTCTGGAGGGACAACAGGGACAACATAACAGGGACCAGACTGACTGGTCTGGAGGGACAACAGGGACAACATAACAGGGACCATACTGACTGGTCTGGAGGGACAACAGGGACAACATAACAGGGACCATACTGACTGGTCTGGAGGGACAACAGGGACAACAGGGACCAGACTGACTGGTCTGGAGGGACAACACTGGTCTGGAGGGACAACATAACAGGGACCACTGGAGGGACAACATAACAGGGACCAGACTGACTGGTCTGGAGGGACAACAGGGACAACATAACAGGGACCAGGGACTGACTGGTCTGGAGGGACAACAGGGACAACATAACAGGGACCATACTGACTGGTCTGGAGGGACAACATAACAGGGACCATACCAGACTGACTGACTGGTCTGGAGGGACAACATAACAGGGACCATACTGGTCTGGAGGGACTGGTCTGGTCTGGACAACAGGGACAACATAACAGGGACCATACTGACTGGTCTGGAGGGACAACATAACAGGGACAACATGGTCTGGAACAGGGACCATACTGACTGGTCTGGAGGGACAACATAACAGGGACCAGACTGACTGGTCTGGAGGGACAACAGGGACAACATAACAGGACCAGACTGGTCTGGAGGGACAACATAACAGACCAGACTGACTGGTCTGGAGGGACAACATAACAGGGACCAGACTGACTGGTCTGGAGGGACAACATAACAGGGACCAGACTGACTGGTCTGGAGGGACAACAGGGACAACATAACAGGGACCAGACTGACTGGTCTGAGGGACTGGTCTGGTCTGGAGGGACAACAGGGACAACATAACAGGGACCATACTGACTGGTCTGGAGGGACAACAGGGACAACATAACAGGGACCAGACTGACTGGTCTGGAGGGACAAGATAACAGGGACCATACTGACTGGTCTGGAGGGACAACAGGGACAACATAACAGGGACCATACTGACTGGTCTGGAGGGACAACATAACAGGGACCAGACTGACTGGTCTGGAGGGACAACAGGGACAACATAACAGGGAACATACCGACTGGTCTGGAGGGACAACATAACAGGGACCATACTGACTGGTCTGGAGGGACAACAGGGACAACATAACAGGGACCAGACTGACTGGTCTGGAGGGACAAAGTAACAGGGACCAGACTGACTGGTCTGGAGGGACAACCGGGACAACATAACAGGGACCATACTGACTGGTCTGGAGGGACAACATAACAGGGACCATACTGACTGGTCCGGAGGGACAACATAACAGGGACCATACTGACTGGTCTGGAGGGACAACAGGGACAAATTAACAGGGACCATACTGACTGGTCTGGAGGGACAACATAACAGGGACAACATAACAGGGACCATACTGACTGGTCTGGAGGGACAAGATAACAGGGACCAGACTGACTGGTCTGCAGGGACAACAGGGACAACATAACAGGGACCAGACTGACTGGTCTGGAGGGACAACATAACAGGGACCAGACTGACTGGTCTGGAGGGACAACATAACAGGGACCAGACTGACTGGTCTGGTGGGACAACATAACAGGGACAACATAACAGGGACTATACCATACTCAGACAGGTCTAATGTCCTCTGCTTTGACTATGGAAATAGTAATTGTGTAGAAGTAATGTTGATCAGAGTCATAGTGCACTTTATAGGGAATAGGGCTCTGGTCTATAGTAGTGTACTATTTAGGGAATAGGGCTCTGGTCTATAGTAGTGTACTATATAGGGAATAGGGCTCTGGTCTATAGTAGTGCACTATATAGGGAATAGGGCTCTGGTCTATAGTAGGGACCAGGGCCAGACTGGGTCTATAGGGACAACATAGGGACCATACTACTATAGGGAATAGGGACCAGACTGGGTCTGGAGTAGTGTACTATATAGGGAATAGGGCTCTGGTCTGGAGTAGTGACAACTATATAGGGAATAGGGCTGACTGGTCTAGGGAGTAGTGACCATACTACTATAGGGAATAGGGCTGACTGGTCTATAGTAGTGCACTATGGTAGGGAATAGGGCTCTGACTGGTCTATAGTAGTGCACTTTATAGGGAATAGGGCAACTGGTCTATAGTAGTGGACCATACTATTTAGGGAATAGGGCTCTGGTCTATAGTAGT
This sequence comes from Oncorhynchus keta, assembly GCF_023373465.1. Lineage (NCBI taxonomy): Eukaryota > Metazoa > Chordata > Actinopteri > Salmoniformes > Salmonidae > Oncorhynchus > Oncorhynchus keta. The sequence continues at coordinate 76,213 of NW_026287886.1, read as the reverse complement.
GTACTGGTATAGGGAATAGGGCTCTGGTCTATAGTAGTGCACTATATAGGGAATAGGGCTCTGGTCTGGATAGTAGTGACCACTATATAGGGAATAGGGCTCTGGTCTAAAGTAGGGACACTACTATAGGGAATAGGGCTCTAACAGGGACTATAGTAGTCACTATATAGGAATAGGGCTCTGGTCTATAGTAGTGCACTTTAGGGAATAGGGCTCTGGTCTATAGTAGTGACAACTATTTAGGGAATAGGGCTCTGGTCTATAGTAGTGTACTATATAGGGAATAGGGCTCTGGTCTATAGTAGTGACAACTATAGGGAATAGGGCTCTGGTCTATAGTAGTGTACTATATAGGGAATAGGGCTCTGGTCTATAGTAGTACTACTATAGGGAATAGGGCTCTGGTCTATAGTAGTGTACTATATAGGGAATAGGGCTCTGGTCTATAGTAGTGTACTATATAGGGAATAGGGCTCTCGTCTATAGTAGTGCACTATATAGGGAATAGGGCTCTGGTCTATAGTAGTGTACTATATAGGGAATAGGGCCCTGGTCTATAGTAGTGTACTATATAGGGAATAGGACTCTGGTCTAAAGTAGTGCACTAAATAGGGAATAGGGCTCTGGTCTGAAGTAATGCACTATATAGTGAATAGGGCTCTGGTCTAAAGTAGTGCACTATATAGGGAATAGGGCTCTGGTCTAAAGTAGTGCACTATATAGGGAATAGGACTCTGGTCTAAAGTAGTGTACTATATAGGGAATAGGGCTCTGGTCTGAAGTAGTGCACTATATAGGGAATAGGGCTCTGGTCTATAGTAGTGCACTATATAGGGAATAGGGCTCTGGTCTATAGTAGTGTACTATATAGGGAATAGGGCTCTGGTCTATAGTAGTGCACTATATAGGGAATAGGGCTCTGGTCTAAAGTAGTGCACTATATAGGGAATAGGTCTCTGGTCTATAGTAGTGTACTATATAGGGAATAGGGTCTAAAGTAGTGTACTATACAGGGAATAGGGCTCTGGTCTAAAGTAGTGCACTATATAGGGAATAGGGCCTCTGGTCTATAGTAGTGCACTATATAGGGAATAGGGCTCTGGTCTAAAGTAGTGCACTATATAGGGAATAGGGCCCTGGTCTAAAGTAGTGTACTATATAGGGAATAGGGCTCTGGTCTATAGTAGTGTACTATATAGGGAATAGGGCTCTGGTCTATAGTAGTGTACTATATAGGGAATAGGGCTCTGGTCTATAGTAGTGTACTATATAGGGAATAGGGCCCTGGTCTATAGTAGTGTACTATATAGGGAATAGGGCTCTGGTCTAAAGTAGTGCACTATATAGGGAATAGGGCCCTGGTCTATAGTAGTGTACTATACAGGGAATAGGGCTCTGGTCTATAGTAGTGTACTATATAGGAATAGGGCTCTGGTCTATAGTAGTGTACTATATAGGGAATAGGGCTCTGGTCTATAGTAGTGCACTATATAGGGAATAGGGCTCTGGTCTATAGTAGTGTACTATATAGGGAATAGGGCTCTGGTCTATAGTAGTGTACTATATAGGGAATAGGGCTCTGGTCTATAGTAGTGTACTATATAGGGAATAGGGCTCTGGTCTAAAGTAGTGCACTATATAGGGAATAGGGCTCTGGTCTATAGTAGTGTACTATATAGGGAATAGGGCTCTGGTCTATAGTAGTGTACTATATAGGGAATAGGGCTCTGGTCTATAGTAGTGTACTATATAGGGAATAGGGCTCTGGTCTATAGTAGTGCACTATATAGGGAATAGGGCTCTGGTCTATAGTAGTGTACTATATAGGGAATAGGGCCCTGGTCTATAGTAGTGTACTATATAGGGAATAGGGCTCTGGTCTATAGTAGTGTACTATATAGGGAATAGGGCCCTGGTCTATAGTAGTGTACTATATAGGGAATAGGGCACTGGTCTAAAGTAGTGCACTATATAGGGAATAGGGCTCTGGTCTAAAGTAGTGCACTATATAGGGAATAGGGTGCCATTTGGGCAAGAGGTGTCACTACAGTCCCCGGTTCGATTCCAGGCTGTATCACATCTGGCCGTGATTGGGAGTCCCATAGGGGCGTGTCGTCTGGGTTTGGCCCGGTGGTCGGCCGTCCGTTGTAAATAAGAATTAGGTCTTTAACCGACGAAAGGTTAAATCAACAAACAGCTGCCATCTGGGTCACCTTCTGGCTCTGCTTGTTGTGAGCTTGTTAGCTGCCCCCCCACCCCCCACCCCCGTTACACACTTCCTGTCAACTATCTCCCACTTGTTTACTTCACACAATATTCGGCCATTTGTGTGGCTAGCTATCGGCTGATGTGTTCCCTTGTCTCATTCTTTATCCCTGACTAATGGAAACATCCTCTAGCTGAAGAAGAGGGGACATGACTGACCCCCTGCTGACCTCCTCATGACCTCCTCCTGACCCCCTGCTGACCTCCTCCTGACCCCCTGAATGAAGAGGGGACATGACTGTGTTACTAATGCCCGGCTGTGTCCTGAATGAAGAGGAGACATGACTGTGTTACTAATGCCCGGCTGTGTCTGAATGAAGAGGGGACATGACTGTGTTACTAATGCCCGGCTGTGTCCTGAATGAAGAGGGGACATGACTGTGTTACTAATGCCCGGCTATGTCCTGAATGAAGAGGGGACATGACTGTGTTACTAATGCCCGGCTGTGTGCTGAATGAAGAGGGGACATGACTGTGTTACTAATGCCCGGCTGTGTGCTGAATGAAGAGGGGACATGACTGACCCCCTGCTGACCTCCTCATGACCTCCTCCTGACCCCCTGCTGACCTCCTCCTGACCCCCTGAATGAAGAGGGGACATGACTGTGTTACTAATGCCCGGCTGTGTCCTGAATGAAGAGGGGACATGACTGTGTTACTAATGCCCGGCTGTGTCCTGAATGAAGAGGGGACATGACTGTGTTACTAATGCCCGGCTGTGTCCTGAATGAAGAGGGGACATGACTGTGTTACTAATGCCCGGCTGTGTCCTGAATGAAGAGGGGACATGACTGTGTTACTAATGCCCGGCTGTGTCCTGAATGAAGAGGGGACATGACTGTGTTACTAATGCCCGGCTGTGTGCTGAATGAAGAGGGGACATGACTGTGTTACTAATGCCCGGCTGTGTCCTGAATGAAGAGGGGACATGACTGTGTTACTAATGCCCGGCTGTGTGCTGAATGAAGAGGGGACATGACTGTGTTACTAATGCCCGGCTGTGTGCTGAATGAAGAGGGGACATGACTGTGTTACTAATGCCCGGCTGTGTCCTGAATGAAGAGGAGACATGACTGTGTTACTAATGCCCGGCTGTGTCCTGAATGAAGAGGGGACATGACTGTGTTACTAATGCCCGGCTGTGTCCTGAATGAAGAGGGGACATGACTGTGTTACTAATGCCCGACTGTGTGCTGAATGAAGAGGGGACATGACTGTGTTACTAATGCCCGGCTGTGTGCTGAATGAAGAGGGGACATGACTGTGTTACTAATGCCCGGCTGTGTGCTGAATGAAGAGGAGACATGACTGTGTTACTAATGCCCGGCTGTGTCCTGAATGAAGAGGGGACATGACTGTGTTACTAATGCCCGGCTGTGTCCTGAATGAAGAGGGGACATGACTGTGTTACTAATGCCCGGCTGTGTCCTGAATGAAGAGGGGACATGACTGTGTTACTAATGCCCGGCTGTGTCCTGAATGAAGAGGGGACATGACTGTGTTACTAATGCCCGGCTGTGTCCTGAATGAAGAGGGGACATGACTGTGTTACTAATGCCCGGCTGTGTCCTGAATGAAGAGGAGACATGACTGTGTTACTAATGCCCGACTGTGTGCTGAATGAAGAGGAGACATGACTGTGTTACTAATGCCCGGCTGTGTGCTGAATGAAGAGGAGACATGACTGTGTTACTAATGCCCGGCTGTGTCCTGAATGAAGAGGGGACATGACTGTGTTACTAATGCCCGGCTGTGTCCTGAATGAAGAGGAGACATGACTGTGTTACTAATGCCCGGCTGTGTCCTGAATGAAGAGGGGACATGACTGTGTTACTAATGCCCGGCTGTGTGCTGAATGAAGAGGGGACATGACTGTGTTACTAATGCCCGGCTGTGTGCTGAATGAAGAGGAGACATGACTGTGTTACTAATGCCCGGCTGTGTCCTGAATGAAGAGGAGACATGACTGTGTTACTAATGCCCGGCTGTGTCCTGAATGAAGAGGGGACATGACTGTGTTACTAATGCCCGACTGTGTCCTGAATGAAGAGGAGACATGACTGTGTTACTAATGCCCGGCTGTGTCCTGAATGAAGAGGAGACATGACTGTGTTACTAATGCCCGGCTGTGTGCTGAATGAAGAGGGGACATGACTGTGTTACTAATGCCCGGCTGTGTCCTGAATGAAGAGGGGACATGACTGTGTTACTAATGCCCGGCTGTGTCCTGAATGAAGAGGGGACATGACTGTGTTACTAATGCCCGGCTGTGTCCTGAATGAAGAGGGGACATGACTGTGTTACTAATGCCCGGCTGTGTGCTGAATGAAGAGGGGACATGACTGTGTTACTAATGCCCGGCTGTGTGCTGAATGAAGAGGGGACATGACTGTGTTACTAATGCCCGGCTGTGTGCTGAATGAAGAGGGGACATGACTGTGTTACTAATGCCCGGCTGTGTCCTGAATGAAGAGGGGACATGACTGTGTTACTAATGCCCGGCTGTGTCCTGAATGAAGAGGGGACATGACTGTGTTACTAATGCCCGGCTGTGTGCTGAATGAAGAGGGGACATGACTGTGTTACTAATGCCCGGCTGTGTGCTGAATGAAGAGGGGACATGACTGTGTTACTAATGCCCGGCTGAGTCCTGAATGAAGAGGGGACATGACTGTGTTACTAATGCCCGGCTGTGTCCTGAATGAAGAGGGGACATGACTGTGTTACTAATGCCCGGCTGTGTGCTGAATGGCACCGTGGCCCTGGTCAAATGTAGGCCTCTGTATAGGGAATAGAGTGCCATTTTGGAGGCAGTCCTGCAACAGCTGACTCTATCAGCTTCCTGTCTATCAGATTCCTGTCTATCAGCTTCCTGTCTATCAGCTTCCTGTCTATCAGCTTCCTGTCTATCAGCTTCCTGTCTATCAGCTTCCTGTCTATCAGCTTCCTCTCTATCAGCTTCCTGTCTATCAGCTTCCTGTCTATCAGCTTCCTGTCTATCAGCTTCCTGTCTATCAGCTTCCTGTCTATCAGCTTCCTGTCTATCAGCTTCCTGTCTATCAGCTTCCTGTCTATCAGCTTCCTGTCTATCAGCTTCCTCTCTATCAGCTTCCTGCCTATCAGCTTCCTGTCTATCAGCTTCCTGTCTATCAGCTTCCTGTCTATCAGCTTCCTCTCTATCAGCTTCCTGTCTATCAGCTTCCTGTCTATCAGATTCCTGTCTATCAGCTTCCTGTCTATCAGCTGACCTCCACCCTTCTCAAGAAATACATTCATTATTCAAAATCACTGTGGGGGCAGTATAACAAACGCTCAGTAACATCAGTTTATTCACCTTACAGAGACCAAGAACCCCCCCCCGGTGTGAGCCGAAGAATTAAACAAATGTCCAGATCCATCTCCAGATTTTGGTACGAGGTTAAGGTAGAGAACAATATACAACAATACAATAATAGTAGATATCAAAACGTTTGGACACACCTACTCGTTTTTTTTATACATTGTAGAATAAATGGGGAAGACATATTTTATATTTGAGATTCTTCAAAGTAGCCACACCTTGCCTTGATGACAGCTTTGCACACTCTTGGCATTCTCTCAACCAGCTTCATGAGGTAGTCACCTGGATTGGAGGTGTGCTTTCTTTAAAGTTTATTTTTGGAATTTCTTTCCTTCTTCTTGCGTTTGAGCAAATCAGTTGTGTTGTGACATGCTAGGGGTGGTATACAGAGGAAAGCCTTATTTGGTAAAAGACCAAGTCCATATTATAGCAAGGACAACTCAAATAAGCAAAGAGACACGACAGTCCATCATTACTTTAAGACATGAAGGTCAGTCCATCATTACTTTAAGACATGAAGGTCAGTCCATCATTACTTTAAGACATGAAGGTCAGTCCATCATTACTTTAAGACATGAAGGTCAGTCCATCATTACTTTAAGACATGAAGGTCAGTCCATCATTACTTTAAGACATGAAGGTCAGTCCATCATTACTTTAAGACATGAAGGTCAGTCCATCATTACTTTAAGACATGAAGGTCAGTCCATCATTACTTTAAGACATGAAGGTCAGTCCATCATTACTGTAAGACATGAAGGTCAGTCCATCATTACTTTAAGACATGAAGGTCAGTCCATCATTACTGTAAGACATGAAGGTCAGTCCATCATTACTTTAGGTCAGACATGAAGGTCAGACATGAAGGTCAGTCCATCATTACTGTAAGACATGAAGGTCAGTCCATCATTACTTTAAGACATGAAGGTCAGTCCATCATTACTTTAAGACATGAAGGTCAGTCCATCATTACTTTAAGACATGAAGGTCAGTCCATCATTACTGTAAGACATGAAGGTCAGTCCATCATTACTTTAAGACATGAAGGTCAGTCCATCATTACTTTAAGACATGAAGGTCAGTCCATCATTACTGTAAGACATGAAGGTCAGTCCATCATTACTTTAAGACAGGAAGGTCAGTCATTCTGGAAAATAAGTGCAGGCACAAAAATCATCAATGATGAAACTGTCTCTCGTGAGGACCGCCACAGGAAAGGAAGACCCAGAGTTCCCTCTGCTACAGAGGATACGTTCATTAGAGTTAACTGCACCTCAGATTGCAGCCCAAATAAATGCTTCAGAGTTCAAGTAACAGACACATCTCAACATCAACTGTTCAGAGGAGACTGAGTGAATCAGGCCTTCATGGTCGAATTGCTGCAAAGAAACCACTACTAGAGGACACCAATAAGAAGACACTTGATGGGCCAAGAAACATGAGTAATGGACATTAGACTGGTAGAAATATGTCCTTTGGTCCGATGAGTCCAAATTATTGTTGGATCCAACCGCCGTGTCTTTGTGAGATGCGGAGTAGGTGAACAGATGATCTCCGCATGTGTGATTCCCACCGTGAAGCATGGAGGAGGAGGTGTGATGGCGGGGGGTTGTATTTGCTGGCGTCTGTGATTTATTTAGAATTCAAGGCACAGTTAACCAACATGGCTACCACAGCATTCTGCAGCGATACGCCATCCCATCTGGTTTGCACTTAGTGAGATTATCATTTGTTTTTCAACAGGACAGTGACCCAACACACCTCCAGGATGTGTAAGGGCTATTTCACCAAGAAGGAGTGTGATGGAGTGCTGCATTAGATGACCTGGCCTCCACAATCACCAGACCTCAACCCAGTTGAGATGGTTTGGGATGAGTTGGACTGCAGAGTTAAGGAAAAGCAACCAAGAAATGCTGAGAATATGTGGGAACTCCTTCAAGACTGTTGGAAAATCATTCCAGGTGAAGCTGGTTGAGAGAATGCCAAGAGTGTGTAAAGCTTTCATCAAGGAAAAGGGTGGCTACTTTGACGAATATAAAATCTAAAATATATTTTAATTTGTTTAACACTTTTTTGGTTACAACTTGATTCCATACGTGTTATTTCATAGTTCTGATGTCTTCACTATTATTCTACAATGTAGAAAATAGTAAAAATAAAGAAAAACCCTTGAATGTGTAGGTGTTCTAAAACGTTTGAACCGTAGTGTATATATATATAATATTAGTATATTTATTTAATACAGTCTAGATAACTGAAATTATGATAATTTTCTGATCATGATAATGAAAATGTAAAAAAAACATAAATTTGCCCCTCCCTTTTTAAAAATTTGGCTCATCTCATTTGCATAACTTTACAGATATTTCTGACTGATGAACACGGACATGCTGGTGGGTGTGGTAACATTAAAATAAAACCCAGCCTTGAAACCAAACGTAGAATGACAATAATTTGTCATATCATAGGAATAGACATTCACATGGATTTGCACGGAATGGTCAGATTGAATTTGTCACTGCTAGTCCATATATGTCACACTGCCTAAAAACACTAAGACATAGTGACATAAATCGTGGTGCAACGTCATGGGTAAGTTCTGGCCATTATCTTTCTGCTCAAAAAAAAAAGGTGGATTTCTACTGGTGTGGGCATTTTAAGGATCAGCTCACGAAAGCTTGAACATTGGAGATGTTGTCTCCAACAGCATTGTGCCCCTCCTGACCTCCTCCTGACCTCCTCCTGACCTCCTCATGACCTCCTCCTGACCCCCTGCTGACCCCCTGCTGACCTCCTCCTGACCTCCTCCTGACCCCCTGCTGACCCCTCCTGACCTCCTCCTGACCCCCTGCTGACCCCCCTGCTGACCCCCTCCTGACCCCCTGCTGACCTCCTCCTGGCCTCCTCCTGACCCCCTCCTGACCTCCTCCTGACCTCCTCCTGACCCCCTGCTGACCTCCTCCTGACCTCCTCCTGACCCCCTGCTGACCCCCTGCTGACCTCCTCCTGACCTCCTCCTGACCTCCTCCTGACCTCCTCCTGACCCCCTGCTGACCTCCTGCTGACCTCCTGCTGACCTCCAGAAGGTCTGAAAATAAAGAAAAACCCATTGAATGAGCAGGTGTTCTAAAACATTAACAGAGTAGCAATGAGCAGATGTTCTAAAACATTAACAGAGTATCAATGAGCAGGTGTTCTAAAACATTAACAGAGTATCAATGAGCAGGTGTTCTAAAACATTAACAGAGTATCAATGAGCAGGTGTTCTAAAACATTAACAGAGTATCAATGAGCAGGTGTTCTAAAACATTAACAGAGTATCAATGAGCAGGTGTTCTAAAACATTAACAGAGTATCAATGAGCAGGTGTTCTAAAACATTAACAGAGTATCAATGAGCAGGTGTTCTAAAACATTAACAGAGTATCAATGAGCAGGTGTTCTAAAACATTAACAGAGTATCAATGAGCAGGTGTTCTAAAACATTAACAGAGTATCAATGAGCAGGTGTTCTAAAACATTAACAGAGTATCAATGAGCAGGTGTTCTAAAACATTAACAGAGTATCAATGAGCAGGTGTTCTAAAACATTAACAGAGTATCAATGAGCAGGTGTTCTAAAACATTAACAGAGTATCAATGAGCAGGTGTTCTAAAACATTAACCCATAATGAGCAGGTGTTCTAAAACATTAACAGAGTATCAATGAGCAGGTGTTCTAAAACATTAACAGAGTATCAATGAGCAGGTGTTCTAAAACATTAACAGAGTATCAATGAGCAGGTGTTCTAAAACATTAACAGAGTAGCAATGAGCAGGTGTTCTAAAACATTAACAGAGTATCAATGAGCAGGTGTTCTAAAACATTAACAGAGTATCAATGAGCAGGTGTTCTAAAACATTAACAGAGTAGCCCTCCTTGTCGCCCTTAGGACTAAACCAAGTCGTGTGAAAACAGGGGAGGACTTCCCTTTAGCAGGTAAATAAATGACACACAATGAATACACGACATGAATAACCAACACTCAGGTACTGTGAGTATATCCAACATTATCAAACTGCAAAACCTTTTAGTTTACATAACTAACACCAAAACAATTTAAAATATTCCTGTGTACATTGACGTTTAACACAGAAGTTGACAAGGCCACATTCCCTATGATCACTGCATTTAACTGGCGGCCGTCTGGCTAATATGCACAGTGTGTCACGTTCTGACCTTTATTTCCTTTGTTTTGTATTTATTTAGTATGGTCAGGGCGTGAGTTGGGGTGGGCAGTCTATGTTTGTATTTCTATGATTTGGGGATTTCTATGTTTCGACCAAGTATGGTTCTCAATCAGAGGCAGGTGTCATTAGTTGTCTCTGATTGAGAATCATACTTAGGTAGCCTGTTTTGTCATTGTGGGTTGTGGGTGATTGTCTATGTCAGTTGCTTGTGTCAGAATAGTTCTCATTATAGCTTCACGGTCGTTATTCGTTTATTGTTTTGTATAGTTTGTATTCAGTTGTTCAGTGCTTTCGTTTATTAATAAATCATCATGAACACATACCACGCTGCATTTTGTTCCGCTCCTGACGACAATCGTGACACAGTGGAGGTGAACCAGGAAGTGTTTGTGTTTGTTTATGCAAATACTTTGACTGTGAACTTTCACAAAGTAATAAATGTGTCTGAGTGATTCTCTAACTGTGGTTAATCAATCATTTGAGTAGGACGTAACAATGTTGACAACCTATAACTAACAAAGCTAGCATGGTTCATGTCAAATCTAGCACCTTTAATAACATAAGAAAACAGCATGGAGCAAGTTAACCCAGGAGATGGAGAGAGGGATGGAGCTGGTTAACCCAGGAGATGGAGAGAGGGATGGAGCTGGTTAACCTAGGAGATGGAGAGAGGGAGAGAGGGATGGAGCTGGTTAACCCAGGAGATGGAGAGAGGGATGGAGCAAGTTAACCCAGGAGATGGAGAGAGGGATGGAGCTGGTTAACCCAGGAGATGGAGAGAGGGAGAGAGGGATGGAGCTGGTTAACCCAGGAGATGGAGAGAGGGATGGAGCAAGTTAACCCAGGAGATGGAGAGAGGGATGGAGCTGGTTAACCCAGGAGATGGAGAGAGGGATGGAGCTGGTTAACCCAGGAGATGGAGAGAGGGATGGAGCTGGTTAACCCAGGAGATGGAGAGAGGAATGGAGCTGGTTAACCCAGGAGATGGAGAGAGGGATGGAGCTGGTTAACCCAGGAGATGGAGAGAGGGATGGAGCTGGTTAACCCAGGAGATGGAGAGAGGGATGGAGCTGGTTAACCCAGGAGATGGAGAGAGGAATGGAGCTGGTTAACCCAGGAGATGGAGAGAGGGATGGAGCAAGTTAACCCAGGAGATGGAGAGAGGGATGGAGCTGGTTAACCCAGGAGATGGAGAGAGGGAGAGAGGGATGGAGCTGGTTAACCCAGGAGATGGAGAGAGGGAGAGAGGGATGGAGCTGGTTAACCCAGGAGATGGAGAGAGGGATGGAGCTGGTTAACCCAGGAGATGGAGAGAGGGAGAGAGGGATGGAGCTGGTTAACCCAGGAGATGGAGAGAGGGATGGAGCTTGTTAACCCAAGAGATGGAGAGAAGGATGGAGCTGGTTAACCCAGGAGATGGAGAGAGGGATGGAGCTGGTTAACCCAGGAGATGGAGAGAGGAATGGAGCTGGTTAACCCAGGAGATGGAGAGAGGGATGGAGCTGGTTAACCCAGGAGATGGAGAGAGGGAGAGAGGGATGGAGCTGGTTAACCCAGGAGATGGCGAGAGGGATGGAGCTGTTTAACCCAGGAGATGGAGAGAGGGAGAGAGGGATGGAGCTGGTTAGCCCAGGAGATGGAGAGAGGGATGGAGCTGGTTAACCCAGGAGATGGAGAGAGAGATGGAGCTGGTTAACCCAGGAGATGGAGAGAGGAATGGAGCTGGTTAACCCAGGAGATGGAGAGAGGGATGGAGCTGGTTAACCCAGGAGATGGAGAGAGGGATGGAGCTGGTTAACCCAGGAGATGGCGAGAGGGATGGAGCTGTTTAACCCAGGAGATGGAGAGAGGGAGAGAGGGATGGAGCTGGTTAGCCCAGGAGATGGAGAGAGGGAGAGAGGGATGGAGCTGGTTAACCCAGGAGATGGAGAGAGGGATGGAGCTGGTTAACCCAGGAGATGGAGAGAGGGAGAGAGGGATGGAGCTGGTTAACCCAGGAGATGGAGAGAGGGAGAGAGGGATGGAGCTGGTTAACCCAGGAGATGGAGAGAGGGAGAGAGGGATGGAGCTGGTTAACCCAGGAGATGGAGAGAGGGAGAGAGGGATGGAGCTGGTTAACCCAGGAGATGGAGAGAGGGAGAGAGGGATGGAGCTGGTTAACCCAGGAGATGGAGAGAGGGATGGAGCTTGTTAACCCAAGAGATGGAGAGAAGGATGGAGCTGGTTAACCCAGGAGATGGAGAGAGGGATGGAGCTGGTTAACCCAGGAGATGGAGAGAGGAATGGAGCTGGTTAACCCAGGAGATGGAGAAGGGATGGAGCTGGTGTAGAGATGGAGAGAGGGAGAGAGGGATGGAGCTGGTATAACCCAGGAGATGGCATTCATGGAGCTGGTTAACCCAGGAGATGGAGAGAGGGAGAGAGGGATGGAGCTGGTTACCCAGGAGATGGAGAAGGGATGGAGCTGGTTAACCCAGGAGATGGACCTGGAGCTGAACATTTGGAGAGGGCGGAGCTGGTTAACCCAGGAGATGGAGAGAGGGATGGAGCTGGTTAACCCAGGAGATGGAGAGAGGGATGGAGCTGGTTAGCCTAGGAGATGGTCAGGGAGGCCCAGGAGATGGAGAGAGGGGAGAGAGGGATGGTTGGTTAGAGGAGATGGAGAGAGGGATGGAGCTGGTTAACCCAGGAGATGGAGAGAGGGAGTGGGGATGGAGCTGGTTAACCCAGGAGATGGAGAGAGGGAGAGAGGGATGGAGCTGGTTAACCCAGTGGAGAGAGGGAGGAGGGGATGGAGCTGGTTAGGAGGAGAGCAGAGAGGGAGGAGCTGGTTAACCCAGGAGATGGAGAGAGGGATGGAGCTGGTTAACCCAGGAGATGGAGGAGGGAGAGAGGGATGGAGCTGGTTAGAGGAGATGGAGAGAGGGAGAGAGGGATGGAGCTGGTTAGGAGATGGAGAGAGGGAGAGAGGGATGGAGCTGGTTAGGAGATGCAGGTAGCCTATGTGGTTAGGAGATGGAGGTAGCATTTCCCTGAAGGAAATGGAATCAGAGGCAGGTAGGCAGTGGTTGACAAGCCAGCCTGGTTTGTAGAGCTTGTGATGAGGAGGTTTATAACCACACACATTCATTGGTCAATACCCTCAAAGACTGGACCACACATTTCAACAATGGAGCAAATGACATCACCTCCCATGACATTTAGGGGCGGCAGGTAGGCTAGTGGTTAGAGGCAGGTAGTCTAGTGGTTAGAGGCAGGTAGCCTAGTGGTCAGAGGCAGGTAGGCTAGTGGTTAGAGGCAGGTAGTCTAGTGGTTAGAGGCAGGTAGCCTAGTGGTTAGAGGCAGGTAGCCTAGTGGTTAGAGGCAGGTAGTCTAGTGGTTAGAGGCAGGTAGCCTAGTGGTCAGAGGCAGGTAGGCTAGTGGTTAGAGGCAGGTAGGCTAGTGGTTAGAGGCAGGTAGTCTAGTGGTTAGAGGCAGGTAGCCTAGTGGTTAGAGGCAGGTAGCCTAGTGGTCAGAGGCAGGTAGGCTAGTGGTTAGAGGCAGGTAGTCTAGTGGTTAGAGGCAGGTAGGCTAGTGGTTAGAGGCAGGTAGCCTAGTGGTCAGAGGCAGGTAGGCTAGTGGTTAGAGGCAGGTAGTCTAGTGGTTAGAGGCAGGTAGCCTAGTGGTCAGAGGCAGGTAGGCTAGTGGTTAGAGGCAGGTAGCCTAGTGGTTAGAGGCAGGTAGGCTAGTGGTTAGAGGCAGGTAGTCTAGTGGTTAGAGGCAGGTAGTCTAGTGGTCAGAGGCAGGTAGTCTAGTGGTTAGAGGCAGGTAGCCTAGTGGTTAGAGGCAGGTAGTCTAGTGGTTAGAGGCAGGTAGCCTAGTGGTTAGAGGCAGGTAGGCTAGTGGTTAGAGGCAGGTAGCCTAGTGGTTAGGGGCAGGTAGCCTAGTGGTTAGAGGCAGGTAGGCTAGTGGTTAGAGGCAGGTAGCCTAGTGGTTAGAGGCAGGTGGCCTAGTGGTTAGAGGCAGGTAGCCTAGTGGTTAGAGGCAGGTAGCCTAGTGGTTAGAGGCAGGTGGCCTAGTGGTTAGAGGCAGGTAGGCTAGTGGTTAGAGGCAGGTAGCCTAGTGGTTAGAGGCAGGTAGCCTAGTGGTTAAAGGCAGGTAGGCTAGTGGTTAGAGGCAGGTAGTCTAGTGGTTAGAGGCAGGTAGCCTAGTGGTTAGAGGCAGGTAGGCTAGTGGTTAGAGGCAGGTAGCCTAGTGGTTAGAGGCAGGTAGGCTAGTGGTTAGAGGCAGGTAGTCTAGTGGTTAGAGGCAGGTAGTCTAGTGGTTAGAGGCAGGTAGTCTAGTGGTTAGAGGCAGGTAGCCTAGTGGTTAGAGGCAGGTAGTCTAGTGGTTAGAGGCAGGTAGCCTAGTGGTCAGAGGCAGGTAGGCTAGTGGTTAGAGGCAGGTAGTCTAGTGGTTAGAGGCAGGTAGTCTAGTGGTCAGAGGCAGGTAGTCTAGTGGTTAGAGGCAGGTAGCCTAGTGGTTAAAGGCAGGTAGTCTAGTGGTTAGAGGCAGGTAGCCTAGTGGTCAGAGGCAGGTAGGCTAGTGGTTAGAGGCAGGTAGTCTAGTGGTTAGGGCAGGTAGTCTAGTGGTCAGAGGCAGGTAGGCTAGTGGTTAGAGGCAGGTAGTCTAGTGGTTAGAGGCAGGTAGTCTAGTGGTTAGAGGCAGGTAGTCTAGTGGTTAGAGGCAGGTAGTCTAGTGGTTAGAGGCAGGTAGGCTAGTGGTTAGAGGCAGGTAGTCTAGTGGTCAGAGGCAGGTAGTCTAGTGGTTAGAGGCAGGTAGCCTAGTGGTTAGAGGCAGGTAGTCTAGTGGTTAGAGGCAGGTAGCCTAGTGGTTAGAGGCAGGTAGGCTAGTGGTTAGAGGCAGGTAGTCTAGTGGTCAGAGGCAGGTAGGCTAGTGGTTAGAGGCAGGTAGGCTAGTGGTTAGAGGCAGGTAGTCTAGTGGTTAGAGGCAGGTAGTCTAGTGGTTAGAGGCAGGTAGCCTAGTGGTTAGAGGCAGGTAGGCTAGTGGTTAGAGGCAGGTAGTCTAGTGGTTAGAGCGTTGGGCCAGTAACCGAAAGGTTGCTAGATTGAATCCCCAAGCTGACAAGGTAAAAATCTACCGTTCTGCCCCTGAACAAGGCAGTTAACTCACTGTTCCCCGGTAGGCCGTCATTGTAAATAAGAATTTGTTCTTATATCTGACTTGCCTATTTAAATAAAGGTTAAATACATTTTTAAAAATGACACATGCAAATAGCACTTCATTTACATAATGCATCTGTAGTACTGAACTCAGGGGCAAAATTAGTGTTAATCAGTGTAGCCAGCAGGCAGGTTCTTTCAACAGGATGGCAAATGTATCACTCTGACTGGTGTGCCCTTAAATTATTATTATTATTATTATTATTATTATTATTACTGCCGTTGAACAAATGTTCAAATGGTTTTTGTCTTTGAGAAGTTAGGAGGGGTGTTCATGTTCATGTTAAACGGGTGTCTGTCCCTTTAAGAGCACACGAGACTGGGTTTAAGAGAGAGAAACCTGTATTTGCAAACAAAGGACAATTGTAATGAATTTCCTCCTCTTCTTCCGAAGAGGAGAGGCGAAACGGATCAGAGGACCAATATGCGGCGTGGTAATTGTCCATGATACTTTTTAATACGTTAAGGTACACATGAACAAACTAACAAAAACAAGAAATGTGAAAACTCAAAACAGTCCTATCTGGTGCACACACAGAGACAGGAACAATCACCCACAAACACACAGTGAAACCCAGGCTACCTAAGTATGATTCTCAATCAGAGACAACTAATGACACCTGCCTCTGATTGAGAACCATACTAGGCCGAAACATAGAAATACCCCAAAACATAGAAAAACAAACATAGACTGCCCACCCAACTCACGCCCTGACCATACTAACTAAATACAAAACACAGGAAATAAAGGTCAGAACGTGACAACAATGTACATTTGATATCTGACTTTTTAACTGACAACAAATAACTTTTACTTGGTCCTAAGTTCTCACCTTCTGTTGAAAGAGTTATTTACTATTTTACTAATAATATAATAATAATATATATATATTTATATATAATAATATAATAATCAATGGGAGAGTCTGATAGATGACTACATTGTCATGTGTATTATGTATATTATGTAAATGTAGTGCTATGTGTATTATGTATATTATGTAAATGTAGTGCTATGTGTATTATGTATATTATGTAAATGTAGTGCTATGTGTATTATGTATATTATGTAAATGTAGTGCTATGTGTATTATGTATATTATGTAAATGTAGTGCTATGTGTATTATGTATATTATGTAAATGTAGTGCTATGTGTATTATGTATATTATGTAAATGTAGTGCTATGTGTATTATGTATATTATGTAAATGTAGTGTTATTTCCTGTTTGGTTCCTGAGAAGAGTAGCTAATTAGGAATCCTAATTCATGCTAAATATGAGGCCTTTTTTGACCTTATTTGACTGTACTTTCTTATTTGGATGGACACTGCATGTACAACTGGTTCGGGTTGTTTGATAAAGGACTGTAATTTGATGGGAAATGATGTAAAATATATCACTCGCCACTTTAAACAATGCTACCTAATATAATGTTTACTTACCCTACATTATTCATCTCATATGTATACGTATATACTGTACTCTATATCATCTACTGCATCTTTATGTAATACATGTATCACTAGCCACTTTAACTATGCCACTTTGTTTACATACTCATCTCATATGTATATACTGTACTCTATACCATCTACTGTATGCTGCTCTGTACCATCACTCATTCATATATCCTTATGTACATATTCTTTATCCCCTTACACTGTGTATAAGACAGTAGTTTTGGAATTGTTAGTTAGATTACTTGTTGGTTATTACTGCATTGTCGGAACTAGAAGCACAAGCATTTCGCTACACTCGCATTAACATCTGCTAACCACGTGTATGTGACAAATACAATTTGATTTGATTTGATTTGATTATTTTCAGGTTACTTCTGGTTTGGGTGTGGGTTACCGTGGTGATGAGTGTCCATGGAGGCACAGATCAAAGGGCTGAGGCCCCTCCCCCTCATTTGACTAGGCTTGCTCGAAGACATCCACTAGTTTCATTGGAGAGATCTTCATTTGATTGGAAATTGCTTCCAGTGTACAATAAACTAAATGTTTGCTGACACTATTGGAGGAACAATGCATTTCAGTTCAAATACGAAGCAGTTCGTTCTCCTTCTCATTGTTGGAATTGTTTTGCTTCTGGGGTATGTATGTTTCTATAATTTATGTAATTACTCTGCATGTACTATGTGTGTAAGTAAATTGTGTTATTTTTGGAATAACTAAATCTGTACTAAATAAATTGAATAAGTTGAATTAAAGTGATGTAACAGTACTATTTCATGACAACTCCGTGTACTGAGTAAAGTATACTGGCCCACCTAAACGTGTGCAATACCCACCTTATCTACCCACCTTCAACTGTACTTGTCAGATTGTATTTGAGTGTTCTCTATACACATTCGGTGTACTTGTAGCGTCACCCGAAAGATCATTGCAAATAGTAATGTCACTAGCATATCCCATGTAGCTTTGGTGCACATTTTTACATTTGACATGTCACTCATTTAGCAAATGAGTGAAAAAAATATGACCTCAATTCATAGTCCAGTGCCTTCCATTTTGACAGTTACGCTCGTAACTACACACACAATGCAGTTACTGCATTCACCTTCAGTTACTGCATTCACCTTCAGATAGCTAGGTGGACCAGTCATAGTCAGTACATTCATCTCCAGATAGCTAGGTGGACCAGTCATAGTCAGGACATTCATCTACAGATAGCTAGGTGGACCAGTCATAGTCAGTACATTCATCTCCAGATAGCTAGGTGGACCAGTCATAGTCAGTACATTCATCTACAGATAGCTAGGTGGACCAGTCATAGTCAGGACATTCATCTACAGATAGCTAGGTGTGAGGGAGTTTGTTCCACCATTGGGGGCCAGAGCAGCGAACAGTTTTGACTGGGCTGAGCGGGAACTGTACTTCCTCAGTGGTAGGGAGGCGAGCAGGCCAGAGGTGGATGAACGCAGTGCCCTTGTTTGGGTGTAGGGCCTGATCAGAGCCTGGAGGTACTGAGGTGCCGTTCCCCTCACAGCTCCGTAGGCAAGCACCATGGTCTTGTAGCGGATGCGAGCTTCAACTGGAAGCCAGTGGAGAGAGCGGAGGAGCGGGGTGACGTGCGAGAACTTGGGAAGGTTGAACACCAGACGGGCTGCGGCGTTCTGGATGAGTTGTAGGGGTTTAATGGCACAGGCAGGGAGCCCAGCCAACAGCGAGTTGCAGTAATCAAGACGGGAGATGACAAGTGCCTGGATTAGGACCTGCGCCGCTTCCTGTGTGAGGCAGGGTCGTACTCTGCGGATGTTGTAGAGCATGAACCTACAGGAACGGGACACCGCCTGATGTTAGTTGAGAACGTCAGGGTGTTGTCCAGGATCACGCCAAGGTTCTTAGCGCTCTGGGAGGAGGACACAATGGAGTTGTCAACCGTGATGGCGAGATCATGGAACGGGCAGTCCTTCCCCGGGAGGAAGAGGAGCTCCGTCTTGCTGAGGTTCAGCTTGAGGTGGTGATCCGTCATCCACACTGATATGTCTGCCAGACATGCAGAGATGCGATTCGCCACCTGGTCATCAGAAGGGGGAAAGGAGAAGATTAATTGTGTGTCGTCTGCATAGCAATGATAGGAGAGACCATGTGAGGTTATGACAGAGCCAAGTGACTTGGTGTATAGCGAGAATAAGAGAGGCCTAGAACAGAGCCCTGGGGGACACCAGTGGTGAGAGCGCGTGGTGAGGAGACAGATTCTCGCCACGCCACCTGGTAGGAGCGACCTGTCAGGTAGGACGCAATCCAGCGTCCTACCTACATTCACCTTCAGATAGCTAGATGGACCAGTCATAGTCAGTACATTCACCTTCAGATAGCTAGGTGGACCAGTCATAGTCAGTACATTCATCTCCAGATAGCTAGGTGGACCAGTCATAGTCAGTACATTCACCTTCAGATAGCTAGGTGGACCAGTCATAGTCAGTACATTCACCTTCAGATAGCTAGGTGGACCAGTCATAGTCAGTACATTCACCTTCAGATAGCTAGGTGGACCAGTCATAGTCAGTACATTCATCTTCAGATAGCTAGGTGGACCAGTCATAGTCAGTACATTCACCTTCAGATAGCTAGGTGGACCAGTCCTAGTCAGTACATTCATCTCCAGATAGCTAGGTGGACCAGTCATAGTCAGTACATTCATCTCCAGATAGCTAGGTGGACCAGTCATAGTCAGTACATTCATCTTCAGATAGCTAGGTGGACCAGTCCTAGTCAGTACATTCACCTTCAGATAGCTAGGTGGACCAGTCATAGTCAGTACATTCACCTTCAGATAGCTAGGTGGACCAGTCCTAGTCAGTACATTCATCTCCAGATAGCTAGGTGGACCAGTCATAGTCAGTACATTCATCTCCAGATAGCTAGGAGGACCAGTCATAGTCAGTACATTCATCTCCAGATAGCTAGGTGGACCAGTCATAGTCAGTACATTCATCTTCAGATAGCTAGGTGGACCAGTCCTAGTCAGTACATTCATCTTCAGATAGCTAGGTGGACCAGTCATAGTCAGTACATTCATCTTCAGATAGCTAGGTGGACCAGTCATAGTCAATACATTCATCTTCAGATAGCTAGGTGGACCAGTCATAGTCAGTACATTCATCTTCAGATAGCTAGGTGGACCAGTCATAGTCAGTACATTCATCATCAGATAGCTAGGTGGACCAGTCATAGTCAGTACATTCATCTCCAGATAGCTAGGTGGACCAGTCATAGTCAGTACATTCATCTCCAGATAGCTAGGTGGACCAGTCATAGTCAGTACATTCATCTCCAGATAGCTAGGTGGACCAGTCATAGTCAGTACATTCATCTTCAGATAGCTAGGTGGACCAGTCATAGTCAGTACATTCATCTCCAGATAGCTAGGTGGACCAGTCATAGTCAGTACATTCATCTTCAGATAGCTAGGTGGACCAGTCATAGTCAGTACATTCATCTTCAGATAGCTAGGTGGACCAGTCATAGTAAGTGCATTTTTCCTCAATAACGTAGCTGTCAGTAGTCAGAGCTAGAAGGGGGTGTGGGGGGGGTCGAGGTGAGGAGAAGGATTATTTAAGATACTCTTTGAAGACGTAGGGTTTCAGATGTTTTCAGAAGATGGGCAGGGACTCTGCTGTCCCTGTTTCAGGGGGAAGCTGGTTCCACCATTGGGGTGACAGGTCAGAGGAGAGTTTGGACTGGACTGAGCGGAAGCTCAGGGGTGGGAGGGCCAAGAGACCCGAGGTGGCATAATGGAGTGCTTGGGTTGGGGTGTAGGGTAGCCTGAAGGTAGGGAAGGGCATTTCCTCCTGCTGATCCGTAGGTAAACACCATGGTCTGGTAGTGGTAGTGGGGGGGCAGGTCCTCCTGCTGTTCTGTAGGTTAACACCATGGTCTGGTAGTGGTAGTGGGGGGCAGGTCCTCCTGCTGTTCTGCAGGTTAACACCATGGTCTGGTAGTGGTAGTGGGGGGGCAGGTCCTCCTGCTGTTCTGTAGGTAAACACCATGGTCTGGTAGTGGTAGTGGGGGGAGGGGGCAGGTCCTCCTGCTGTTCTGTAGGTAAACACCATGGTCTGGTAGTGGTAGTGGGGGGAGGGGGCAGGTCCTCCTGCTGCTCCATAGGTAACCACCATGGTCTGGTAGTGGTAGGGAGGGGGGGCAGGTCCTCCTGCTGTTCTGTAGGTTAACACCATGGTCTGGTAGTGGTAGTGGGGGGGGGCAGGTCCTCCTGCTGTTCTGCAGGTTAACACCATGGTCTGGTAGTGGTAGTGGGGGGGGGGGGCAGGTCCTCCTGCTGTTCTGCAGGTTAACACCATGGTCTGGTAGTGGTAGGGGGGCAGGTCCTCCTGCTGCTCCATAGGTAACCACCATGGTCTGGTAGTGGTAGGGAGGGGGGGGCAGGTCCTCCTGCTGTTCTGTAGGTAACCACCATGGTCTGGTAGTGGTAGGGAGGGGGGTGCAGGTCCTCCTGCTGCTCCATAGGTAACCACCATGGTCTGGTAGTGGTAGTGGGGGGGGCAGGTCCTCCTGCTGTTCTGTAGGTAACCACCATGGTCTGGTAGTGGTAGGGAGGGGGGTGCAGGTCCTCCTGCTGCTCCATAGGTAACCACCATGGTCTGGTAGTGGTAGGGAGGGGGGCAGGTCCTCCTGCTGTTCTGTAGGTAAACGCCATGGTCTGGTAGTGGTAGTGGGGGGCAGGTCCTCCTGCTGTTCTGTAGGTAAACACCATGGTCTGGTAGTGGTAGTGGAGGGGGGGCAGGTCCTCCTGCTGTTCTGTAGTTAAACATCATGGTCTGGTAGTGGTAGTGGGGGGGGGGGCAGGTCCTCCTGCTGTTCTGTAGGTAGACACAATGGTCTGGTAGTGGGGCGGGGGGGCAGGTCCTCCTGCTGATCCGTAGGTAAACACCATGGTCTGGTAGTGGTAGTGGGGGGCAGGTCCTCCTGCTGTTCTGTAGTTAAACATCATGGTCTGGTAGTGGTAGGGGGGTATGGTACATACCACACTATGGCGTTCACCACAACCGCAAAGGAACATTAAGATGTTTGACTGTCCATCATATAGAAGGCACATCTCTCAACAGTGAAGTCCTTCAAGGCCCTGACCTGGAAGTCTTGCTTAGATTTCGGCTAGAGCACATTGCCATGATGGCCGACATCGAAGGAATGTTCCAACAAGTACGTGTCCATGAAGATTACTTAAACTTCCTGCGATTCCTATGGTGGCCGGACGGTGATACTAACAAAAGATTGGAGGAGTACAGAATGACAGCTCTTCTTTTCGGTGCTATATCCCCTCCAGGTTGCGCAAACTTTGCACTGAAAAATACAGCAGAAGACTGTGAGAAGTACGATGAAGGGGTGAATCAAACAGTCAAGTCCAACTTCTATGTTGATGACTGCCTCAAGTCAGTGGCCACAGAAGAACAAGCCATAGCTCTCACGAAAAACCTCAGGGATGTGTGCTCTCAGGGTGGGTTCAAATTGACCAAATGGGTCAGCAACAGCCGCACTTGTGCTGGCTTCTATCCCTGATGAACACCAAGCCAAGCAGATAAAAGAACTGGACCTGGACAGAGAAAAGCTGACTGTTGAAAGAGCACTTGGAATCCGATGGAACATTGAAAGTGATGCGTTCTGAGTCACTGTCAAGAACAGAGCCCTTACAGGAAGAGGTATTCTCTCAACTGTCAGCTTTGTTTATGATCCATTCAGCGCCCCATTCATATTAAAGGTAAAGACAATTCTTCAAGAGATCTGCAAGCTAAAGTGTGGATAGGATGAAGTCATCCCTGAAGAACACTCTATTTCATGGAAGAGATGGCTCTCAGAGCTGGACCAGCTGTCCAGATTCTAGATTGGCAGGTGTATGATGCCTGGGAACTTTGGTCAAGTCAAGACCGCACAGCTGCATCACTTCAGTGACGCTAGTGAACAAGGTTATGGCACGGCAAGATACCTTAGGTTCACAAACGGTATGGAAAAGGTCCACATCGCATTCATGCTGGGGAAATCAAGGGTGACTCCACTCAAGCAGATGACAATCCCCAGACTGGAACTTGCAGCAGCAACATTGGCAGTGCGAGTGGACAGGATGTTAAGGTTGGAGCTCCAGATTGAACTGGAGGAGTCAAGTTTCTGGACAGACGGCCAGTCTGTGCTAAAATACATCTTCAACGATACCAAGAGATTCCATACCTTTGTGGCTAATAGGTTGCTGTGATCCGTGACCTATCGAAAGCCAAACAGTGGAGATGTTTGAACTCCTAACACAACCCAACAACGATGTCTCAAGAGGGTACATGTTTAAACTTTCCCGAACTCTAAGAGATGGCTCAAAGGACCAGAATTCCTGGAGGAAACAGAAACACGAAAGTCCCCGAGGAGCTTAGCTCCGCCCCTCCGGGTGATCCAGAGGTGAGAAAAGACGTCATCGTGAACAGTACAAGTAGAAAAGAAGAAAAGAGTCCAACCAGCAAACTGTTTGAGTAATATTCAACATGGAACAGCTTGAAGAAAGCAGTTGCCTTCTACAGTTAAGCCAGAAAAGGAACGTTTTCACACAAACTGATCCAGGATCAGATCAGAGTTGAACAAACTCACTGAAGGAACAAATTGACAAGTTCAAACTGACATTTGGAACAGAAAGTATGTCTGTGGATGATCTAGATGAAGCAGAAAAGGAACGACAGCTCTTTAAACATGAAATTGCATTCGTTGTGAATGGAAAACAATGTGCAAAGAGAAGCAAGGCAATCTGCAGCTCAATCTGTAAGCTTGATCCAATTGTTGAAAATGGCATTTTGATAGTGGGAGGAAGGTTAAGCAAAGCTGCTATGCATACGGAACTAAAGAATCCTATGATCCTGCCCAAAGTCTCCCACATCTCCAGACTGATCTTACTCCACATCCATGAGCAGGTTGGCCACTCTGGGAGAGACCACATGCTTTCAAGACTTCGCCAGCGATATCTCCAATTCCTTAGCAAGGACAATCCTTAAGAGCTGTGTCTTCTGCAGGCGGATGCAAGCTAGAGCTGGAGAACAGAAGATGGCCGACCTTCCACAAGATCAGGTGTCACCTGATTTGCCGCCTTTCACCCACGTGGGCATAGATTACTTCGGCCCCATAGAGGTGAAGTCAGGCCGCGTTCATGTGAAGCGGTATGGTGTGATCTTTACTTGCCTGGATAGGGGGCCCAGTAACAAGTTTCAGAACAGACAATGACATCAACTTTGCTGGAACACAGAGAGCTAGGAGAAGCTCTGAAAGAGCTGGATCACAACAAGATTCCAAATGCATTACTGAAGGAAGGAGTGACATGGTCATTCAACCCTCCTCTGGAGCCCACCATGGGGGTATGGGAGAGGTTGATCCGTCTGGAGCCCACCATGGGGGGGTATGGGAGAGTTGATCCGTCTGGAGCCCACCATGGAGGGGGTATGGGAGAGGTTGATCCGTCTGGAGCCCACCATGGGGGTATGGGAGAGGTTGATCCGTCTGGAGCCCACCATGGAGGGTTATGGGAGAGGTTGATCCGTCTGGAGCCCACCATGGAGGGGTATGGGAGAGGTTGATCCGTCTGGAGCCCACCATGGGGGGTATGGGAGAGGTTGATCCGTCTGGAGCCCACCATGGGGGGGTATGGGAGAGGTTGATCCATCTGGAGCCCACCATGGGGGTATGGGAGAGGTTGATCCATCTGGAGCCCACCATGGGGGGTATGGGAGAGGTTGATCCGTCTGGAGCCCACCATGGGGGGTATGGGAGAGGTTGATCCGTCTGGAGCCCACCATGGAGGGGTATGGGAGAGGTTGATCCGTCTGGAGCCCACCATGGGGGTATGGGAGAGGTTGATCCGTCTGGAGCCCACCATGGGGGTATGGGAGAGGTTGATCCATCTGGAGCCCACCATGGGGGTATGGGAGAGGTTGATCCATCTGGAGCCCACCATGGGGGTATGGGAGAGGTTGATCCGTCTGGAGCCCACCATGGGGGGGTATGGGAGAGGTTGATCCATCTGGAGCCCACCATGGAGGGGTATGGGAGAGGTTGATCCGTCTGGAGCCCACCATGGGGGTATGGGAGAGGTTGATCCGTCTGGAGCCCACCATGGGGGGTATGGGAGAGGTTGATCCGTCTGGAGCCCACCATGGAGGGTTATGGGAGAGGTTGATCCGTCTGGAGCCCACCATGGGGGTCCAGGGGAGGATAGAATGACTCTGTCTGCTGCTGGAGGCGGCGCACACACACTCACACACACACAGCTCCATCTTTGAATCAAGTGCACCTCTGATTCTTGGATGTTGTACTCTTACATTTTTGGACATCAAACTCTTGACATTCTTGGATGTTGAATTCTTGAACACCTCAAATGTGGGACTGAGATCAATGGACTCTTGTCCTATATGGGATCTTGTATATTTGTATATATCTATGACCCATAATACACCTCTGGTATAGTATGTTTTGTGTATTGGCTCTATTTCTGAATATAAAGTCACTGTTATGCATTCGGTGCAGTTAACAATTAGAGGCCGGTATGTTGGAGACGATATGGACATATTTGTATAAAAGACAGAACATACGGAGCTCCATGTACATTTGTGTAAATATATTAAATATTAATGCACATGATGAAATATTAGGTACCTTTATGATTTATATTTACCTGATTGAGATATAGTCCTTTATTAGAGTAACTGAATTACACCCCTTCATGCCCATTCATTGTACTGTGGAAGCCTGACTGGTTAGGGTCAAGAAGATTGATACACTGTTTCATTATCTCTCTCAGAACAGAGACTCTCGTGTTTTAGAAAGAAGGCCTGGAGAAGGGAGGGAAGGGATGGGGTGCAGCGGGCAGGTTGTCGGGCAGGTTGTTGGGCAGGTTGTCGGGCAGGTTGTCGGGCAGGTTGTCGGGCAGGTTGTCGGGCAGGTTGTCGGGCAGGTTGTCGGGCAGGTTGTCGGGCAGGTTGTCGGGCAGGTTGTCGGGCAGGTTGTCGGGCAGGTTGTCGGGCAGGTTGTCGGGCAGGTTGTCGGGTAGCCAGACCTCACTAGTCACAGGATGTCATCTGGAGAGAGGAGAAAGAGGTCAAGGCGTAGTTCTGTGTGAGTGGGACCACTGGACTCAGTAGGCTGTGTCAACGAAGAGTGGATGTCGTCAACCTTTTTTTTCCCCAAGTGGTTGACAAAAGTAATCTGCTGAGAGGGAGGAGGGAGGGGGTGGAGGATTAAGAAGGGAGGAGAAGGTGGAAAAGAGTTTCCTAGGATTTAAATTTAGTGTGGAAGAAAGTGGCTTTAGCAGCGGATACAAAGGAAGAGAAGGTATAGAGGAGGGAGTGAAAGGATGATAGGTCCTCCAGAAGTTTAGTTTTCCTCCATTTTCAGTAAGCTGCCCACAGCCCCGTCGTGTAAACTCGAAATGAGTTCACTCAGCCACTAAGCAGGAGGAGGGCCAAGCCGGCCGGGAGGAAAGAACAGGGACCTGGAGGGGTTTACAGTGAGTTTAGTTCACTCAGCCACTGAGCAGGAGGGAGGGCCAAGCCGGCCGGGAGGAAAGGGGACAGAAAAGGAAACAAAGTAGTCATCAGAGACCTGGAGGGGTTAGTAGGAGAACAGAGACCTGGAGAGGGTTAGTAGGAGAACAGAGACCTGGAGAGGGGTTAGTAGGAGAACAGAGACCTGGAGAGGGTTAGTAGGAGAACAGAGACCTGGAGAGGGGTTAGTAGGAGAACAGAGACCTGGAGAGGGGGTTACAGTGAGATTAGTAGGAGAACAGAGACCTGGAGAGGGTTAGTAGGAGAACAGAGACCTGGAGAAGGGTTAGTAGGAGAACAGAGACCTGGAGAGGGGTTAGTAGGAGAACAGAGACCTGGAGAGGGTTAGTAGGAGAACAGAGACCTGGAGAGGGGTTAGTAGGAGAACAGAGACCTGGAGAGGGGTTACAGTGAGATTAGTAGGAGAACAGAGACCTGGAGAGGGTTAGTAGGAGAACAGAGACCTGGAGAAGGGTTAGTAGGAGAACAGAGACCTGGAGAGGGGTTAGTAGGAGAACAGAGACCTGGAGAGGGGGTTAGTAGGAGAACAGAGACCTGGAGGGGTTAGTAGGAGAACAGAGACCTGGAGAGGGGTTAGTAGGAGAACAGAGACCTGGAGAGGGGTTAGTAGGAGAACATAGACCTGGAGAGGGGGTTACAGTGAGATTAGTAGGAGAACAGAGACCTGGAGAGGGTTAGTAGGAGAACAGAGACCTGGAGAGGGGTTACAGTGAGATTAGTAGGAGAACAGAGACCTGGAGAGGGTTTACAGTGAAATTAGTATGAGAACAGAGACCTGGAGGGGTTTACAGTGAGTTTAGTAGGAGAACAGAGACCTGGAGGGGGTTTACAGTGAGTTTAGTAGGAGAACAGAGACCTGGAGAGGGTTACAGTGAGATTAGTAGGAGAACAGAGACCTGGAGGGGGTTAGTAGGAGAACAGAGACCTGGAGGGGTTAGTAGGAGAACAGAGACCTGGAGAGGGTTTACAGTGAGATTAGTAGGAGAACAGAGACCTGGAGAGGGTTTACAGTGAGATTAGTAGGAGAACAGAGACCTGGAGAGGGGTTACAGTGAGTTTAGTAGGAGAACAGAGACCTGGAGAGGGGTTACAGTGAGATTAGTAGGAGAACAGAGACCTGGAGAGGGGGTTACAGTGAGATTAGTAGGAGAACAGAGACCTGGAGAGGGGTTACAGTGAGTTTAGTAGGAGAACAGAGACCTGGAGAGGGTTTACAGTGAGTTTAGTAGGAGAACAGAGACCTGGAGAGGGTTTACAGTGAGTTTAGTAGTCATCAGAGACCTGGAGGGGTTAGTAGGAGAACAGAGACCTGGAGAGGGTTTACAGTGAGTTTAGTAGGAGAACAGAGACCTGGAGAGGGTTTACAGTGAGTTTAGTAGGAGAACAGAGACCTGGAAGGGGTTACAGTGAGTTTAGTAGGAGAACAGAGACCTGGAGAGGGTTTACAGTGAGTTTAGTAGGAGAACAGAGACCTGGAGGGGGTTAGTAGGAGAACAGAGACCTGGAGAGGGGTTACAGTGAGATTAGTAGGAGAACAGAGACCTGGAGAGGGGTTACAGTGAGTTTAGTAGGAGAACAGAGACCTGGAGATGGGTTACAGTGAGATTAGTAGGAGAACAGAGACCTGGAGAGGGGTTACAGTGAGATTAGTAGGAGAACAGAGACCTGGAGGGGGTTACAGTGAGATTAGTAGGAGAACAGAGACCTGGAGAGGGTTTACAGTGAGTTTAGTAGGAGAACAGAGACCTGGAGGGGTTACAGTGAGATTAGTAGGAGAACAGAGACCTGGAGGGGTTAGTAGGAGAACAGAGACCTGGAGAGGGTTAGTAGGAGAACAGAGACCTGGAGAGGGTTTACAGTGAGATTAGTAGGAGAACAGAGACCTGGAGGTTAGTAGGAGAACAGAGACCTGGAGGGGTTAGTAGGAGAACAGAGACCTGGAGAGGGTTTACAGTGAGTTTAGTAGGAGAACAGAGACCTGGAGAGGGTTTACAGTGAGATTAGTAGGAGAACAGAGACCTGGAGAGGGGTTAGAGGGAGATTAGTATCAAATCAAATCACATTTATTTATATAGCCCTTCGTACATCAGCTGATATCTCAAAGTGCTGTACAGAAGCCCAGCCTAAAACCCCAAACAGCAAGCAATGCAGGTGTAGAAGCACCGTGTGGAGATTATAACAGAACATGGCCAAGATGTTCAAATGTTCAAATTAGTAGGAGAACAGAGACCTGGAGAGGGTTTACAGTGAGTTTAGTAGGAGAACAGAGACCTGGAGAGGGGTTACAGTGAGATTAGTAGGAGAACAGAGACCTGGAGAGGGTTTACAGTGAGATTAGTAGGAGAACAGAGACCTGGAGAGGGTTTACAGTGAGATTAGTAGGAGAACAGAGACCTGGAGAGGGTTTACAGGGAGATTAGTAGGAGAACAGAGACCTGGAGAGGGTTTACAGGGAGATTAGTAGGAGAACAGAGACCTGGAGAGGGGTTACAGTGAGATTAGTAGGAGAACAGAGACCTGGAGAGGGGTTACAGTGAGATTAGTAGGAGAACAGAGACCTGGAGAGGGGTTACAGTGAGATTAGTAGGAGAACAGAGACCTGGAGAGGGTTACAGTGAGATTAGTAGGAGAACAGAGACCTGGAGGGGGGTTACAGTGAGATTAGTAGGAGAACAGAGACCTGGAGAGGGGTTACAGTGAGATTAGTAGGAGAACAGAGACCTGGAGAGGGGTTACAGTGAGATTAGTAGGAGAACAGAGACCTGGAGAGGGTTTACAGTGAGATTAGTAGGAGAACAGAGACCTGGAGAGGGTTTACAGTGAGATTAGTAGGAGAACAGAGACCTGGAGAGGGTTTACAGTGAGATTAGTAGGAGAACAGAGACCTGGAGAGGGTTTACAGTGAGATTAGTAGGAGAACAGAGACCTGGAGAGGGGTTAGAGGGAGATTAGTAGGAGAACAGAGACCTGGAGAGGGTTTACAGTGAGATTAGTAGGAGAACAGAGACCTGGAGAGGGTTTACAGTGAGATTAGTAGGAAAACAGAGACCTGGAGAGGGTTTACAGTGAGATTAGTAGGAGAACAGAGACCTGGAGAGGGTTTACAGTGAGATTAGTAGGAGAACAGAGACCTGGAGAGAGGTTAGAGGGAGATTAGTAGGAGAACAGAGACCTGGAGAGGGGTTACAGTGAGATTAGTAGGAGTGCAGCCTGTAATGATGAGGGCAAGCATATTGCCTGCCTTGTGTCGTGACTTTACTCTGTTAATCTGATGACTGTTATTTATTTAATCAACTAACTATGTTTAGTTGTTACCAGATTAAATGAATCATATAACAATGAACTCATTAGGATTTGGGGCACCACGGATGAGGTTGTGTAAAGAGTTACCATCTCTCGAATTAAACAGTCAGCATGTTAATCACAACCTCTTTATCATATCATCATTCTGCATTTACAGAAACCCCAGCCTTACTCATGATTCAGTACTACAAAAATCGGTTTAATCATTTATTTATACAAGCTAACTAAATAATATCCCAGAATAAACATACTCCCTTTACACGAGACAAAGGTCCCAAATGCTCTGACAATATGATGGCTTTTTACAACAGAGATGGAGAGGGGGAAAGAGTAAAAGAGAGTACCCCAGTTCATTATGTAGGATACTATCTTCAGTAGTATTCTGTATGTTACCCCAGTTCATTATGTAGGATACTATCTTCAGTAGTATTCTGTATGTTATCCCAGTTCATTAAGTAGGATACTATCTTCAGTAGTATTCTGTATGTTACCCCAGTTCATTATGTAGGATACTATCTTCAGTAGTATTCTGTATGTTACCCCAGTTCATTAAGTAGGATACTATCTTCAGTAGTATTCTGTATGTTACCCCAGTTCACCAGTTCATTAAGTAGGATACTATCTTCAGTAGTATTCTGTATGTTACCCCAGTTCATTAAGTAGGATACTATCTTCAGTAGTATTCTGTATGTTATCCCAGTTCATTAAGTAGGATACTATCTCAGTAGTATTCTGTATGTTATCCCAGTTCATTAAGTAGGATACTATCTTCAGTAGTATTCTGTATGTTATCCCAGTTCATTAAGTAGGATACTATCTTCAGTAGTATTCTGTATGTTATCCCAGTTCATTAAGTAGGATACTATCTTCAGTAGTATTCTGTATGTTATCCCAGTTCATTAAGTAGGATACTATCTTCAGTAGTATTCTGTATGTTATCCCAGTTCATTAAGTAGGATACTATCTTCAGTAGTATTCTGTATGTTATCCCAGTTCATTAAGTAGGATACTATCTTCAGTAGTATTCTGTATGTTACCCCAGTTCATTAAGTAGGATACTATCTTCAGTAGTATTCTGTATGTTATCCCAGTTCATTAAGTAGGATACTATCTCAGTAGTATTCTGTATGTTACCCCAGTTCATTATGTAGGATACTATCTTCAGTAGTATTCTGTATGTTATCCCAGTTCATTAAGTAGGATACTATCTTCAGTAGTATTCTGTATGTTATCCCAGTTCATTAAGTAGGATACTATCTTCAGTAGTATTCTGTATGTTATCCCAGTTCATTAAGTAGGATACTATCTTCAGTAGTATTCTGTATGTTATCCCAGTTCATTAAGTAGGATACTATCTTCAGTAGTATTCTGTATGTTATCCCAGTTCATTAAGTAGTATACTATCTCAGTAGTATTCTGTATGTTATCCCAGTTCATTATGTAGGATACTATCTTCAGTAGTATTCTGTATGTTATCCCAGTTCATTAAGTAGGATACTATCTCAGTAGTATTCTGTATGTTATCCCAGTTCATTAAGTAGGATACTATCTTCAGTAGTATTCTGTATGTTATCCCAGTTCATTAAGTAGGATACTATCTTCAGTAGTATTCTGTATGTTATCCCAGTTCATTATGTAGGATACTATCTTCAGTAGTATTCTGTATGTTATCCCAGTTCATTAAGTAGGATACTATCTCAGTAGTATTCTGTATGTTATCCCAGTTCATTAAGTAGGATACTATCTTCAGTAGTATTCTGTATGTTATCCCAGTTCATTAAGTAGGATACTATCTTCAGTAGTATTCTGTATGTTATCCCAGTTCATTATGTAGGATACTATCTTCAGTAGTATTCTGTATGTTACCCCAGTTCACCAGTTCATTAAGTAGGATACTATCTTCAGTAGTATTCTGTATGTTACCCCAGTTCATTATGTAGGATACTATCTTCAGTAGTATTCTGTATGTTACCCCAGTTCACCAGTTCATTATGTAGGATACTATATTCAGTAGTATTCTGTATGTTACCCCAGTTCACCAGTTCATTATGTAGGATACTATCTTCAGTAGTATTCTGTATGTTACCCCAGTTCACCAGTTCATTAAGTAGGATACTATCTTCAGTAGTATTCTGTATGTTACCCCAGTTCACCAGTTCATTATGTAGGATACTATCTTCAGTAGTATTCTGTATGTTACCCCAGTTCACCAGTTCATTATGTAGGATACTATCTTCAGTAGTATTCTGTATGTTACCCCAGTTCACCAGTTCATTATGTAGGATACTATCTTCAGTAGTATTCTGTATGTTACCCCAGTTCATTAAGTAGGATACTATCTTCAGTAGTATTCTGTATGTTACCCCAGTTCACCAGTTCATTATGTAGGATACTATCTTCAGTAGTATTCTGTATGTTATCCCAGTTCATTATGTAGGATACTATCTTCAGTAGTATTCTGTATGTTACCCCAGTTCACCAGTTCATTATGTAGGATACTATCTTCAGTAGTATTCTGTATGTTACCCCAGTTCACCAGTTCATTAAGTAGGATACTATCTTCAGTAGTATTCTGTATGTTACCCCAGTTCACCAGTTCATTATGTAGGATACTATCTTCAGTAGTATTCTGTATGTTACCCCAGTTCACCAGTTCATTATGTAGGATACTATCTTCAGTAGTATTCTGTATGTTACCCCAGTTCACCAGTTCATTAAGTAGGATACTATCTTCAGGTTGTACAGACCAGAGCAGTGGTTCCCAAACTTTTTATAGTCCCGTACCCCTTCAAACATTCAACCTCCAGCTGTGTTCCCCTCTAGCACCAGGGTCAGCTGTACCTCCTCTAGCACCAGGGTCACCTGTACCCCTCTAGCACCAGGATCAGCTGTACCCCTCTAGCACCAGGGTCATCTGTACCCCCTCTAGAACCAGGGTCACCTGTACCCCCTCTAGCACCAGGGTCTTCTGTACCCCCTCTAGCACCGGGGTCAGCGCACTCTCAAATGTTGTTTTTTTGCCATCATTATAGGCCTGCCACACACACTATACGATACATTTATTAAACATAAGAATGAGTGTGAGATTTTTTCACAACCCGACTCCTGGGAAGTGACAGAGAACTCTTATAGGACCAGGACACAAATAATAATATAATAATAGTCAATTTACATATAAAACCTCATTTGTTCAGCGAAAATTGTGAACTTGTGTAACTCACCACAGGTTAATGAGAAGGGTGTACTTGAAAGGATGCACATAAATGTTGGGTTGTATTGGAGAGAGTCTCAGCCTTAAATCATTTACCACACACAGTCTGTTCCTGTATTTAGTTTTCATGCTAGTGATGGCCGAGAATCCACTCTCTCATAGGTATGTGGTTACAAAGGGCATCAGTGTCTTAACAGCACAATTTGCCAAGGCAGGATACTCTGAGCGCAGCCCTATCCAGAAATCTGGCAGTGGCTTCTGATTAAATTACATTTTCACAGAACCGCTTGTTGCAATTTCGATGAGGCTCTCTGGATCAGATATCGGTAAGTAGACTGGAGGCAGGGCATGAAAGGGATAATGAGTCCAGTTGTTTGTGTCATTCGTTTAGGAAAAGTACCTGCGTAATTGTGCCCCCAACTCACCCAGGTGCTTCATTATATCACATTTGACATTGTTCGTAAGTTTGAGTTCATTTGCACACAAAATTTGCACAACACCTGTGTGTTGTTCTTGTTAATGCAGACAGAGAGGAGCCTCAATTATCTCCAGCACATTGATCATAGCTGCGGAGAGTCTCTGTAATCCTAGATTCAGATCATTCAGGTGAGAGAAAACATCACCCAGACAGGCCAGTCGTGTGAGAGAAAACATCACCCAGACAGGCCAGTCGTGTGAGAGAAAACATCCCCCAGACAGGCCAGTCGTGTGAGAAACTCGTCATCATCAAGCGGTCAGACAAGTGAAAATTATGGTCAGTAAAGAAAACTTTAAGCTCGTCTCTCAATTAAAAAGAAATGTGTCAATACTTTGCCCCTTGATAACCAGCGCACTTCTGTATGTTGTAAAAGCGTTACATGGTCGCTGTCCCTATCATTGCATAGTGCAGAAAATACACGAGAGTTCAGGGGCTTTGTTATAACAAAGTTAACCATTTTCACTGTAGTGTCCAACGACGTCTTTCAAGCTGTCAGGTTTTCCCTTGGCCTCTCTCTCGGTGGATGATGCAGTGTACCCAAGTGGAGTCGGGAGCAACTGCTTGCACATGCGTTACCACTCCACTATGTCTCCCAGTCATGGCTTTTGAGCCATCGGTTCAGATACCAACACATCTTGACCACCAAAGTCCACTTGGTGTTCACATCAATGAACTATCGTGGTGCAAACATACCAAGACAGTCGTGAAGAGGAGCGCGACAAAACGCTTTTCCCTCTCAGGAGACTGAAAAGATTTGGCATGAGTCCCCAGATCCTCAAAAGGTTCTACAGCTGCACCATCGAGAGCATCCTGAACGGTTGCATCACCGCCTGGTATGGCAACTGCTCGGCATCTGACTGTATGGCGCTACAGAGGGTAGTGCATACAGCCCAGGACGTCACTGGGGCCAAGCTTCCTGCCATCCAGGACCTCTATACCAGGCGGTGTCAGAGGAAATGCCCATTAAATTGACAGAGATTCCAGTCACCCAAGTCAATAGTCACTTCACACAGATTAACTCAACTAGCCTGTACCCCTACACACTGACTCAGTACCTGGTGTCCCCTGTATGTAGCCTCGTTATTGTTATTCTTATTGTGTTACTTTTTATTTTAGTCTACTTGGTAAATATTTTCTTCTTCTTGAACTGCACTTGTTGGAGAGGTTAAGGGCTTGTAAGTAAAGCATTTCATGGTAAAGTCTACTCTGTTGGTTAAGGGCTGGTAAGTCAGCATTTCCATGGTAAAGTCTACTCTGTTGGTTAAGGGCTGGTAAGTAAAGCATTTCATGGTAAAGTCTACACTGTTGGTTAAGGGCTGGTAAGTAAAGCATTTCATGGTAAAGTCTACACTGTTGGTTAAGGGCTGGTAAGTCAAGCATTTCATGGTAAAGTCTACACTGTTGGTTAAGGGCTGGTAAGTAAAGCATTTCATGGTAAAGTCTACACTGTTGGTTAAGGGCTGGTAAGTAAAGCATTTCATGGTGAAGTCTACACTGTTGGTTAAGGGCTGGTCAGTCAGCGTTTCCATGGTAAAGTCTACTCTGTTGGTTAAGGGCTGGTAAGTAAAGCATTTCATGGTAAAGTCTACACTGTTGGTTAAGGGCTGGTAAGTAAAGCGTTTCATGGTAAAGTCTACTCTGTTGGTTAAGGGCTGGTCAGTAAAGCATTTCATGGTAAAGTCTACTCTGTTGGTTAAGGGCTGGTAAGTAAAGCATTTCATGGTAAAGTCTACTCTGTTGGTTAAGGGCTTGTAAGTCAGCATTTCATGGTAAAGTCTACTCTGTTGGTTAAGGGCTGGTAAGTCAGCATTTCATGGTAAAGTCTACTCTGTTGGTTAAGGGCTGGTCAGTAAAGCATTTCATGGTAAAGTCTACTCTGTTGGTTAAGGGCTGGTAAGTAAAGCATTTCATGGTAAAGTCTACTCTGTTGGTTAAGGGCTGGTAAGTAAAGCATTTCATGGTAAAGTCTACTCTGTTGGTTAAGGGCTTGTAAGTAAAGCATTTCATGGTAAAGTCTACTCTGTTGGTTAAGGGCTGGTAAGTCAGCATTTCCACGGTAAAGTCTACACTTGTTGTATCTGTGACAAATAAAGTTTGATTTATTGTCACAAAGCTGTCCAGTACTTTAAAAAAATCCTCTCCTGTTGTCCTGGTTTCCAGTGGTTTGCAGAAGAGAAAGTCTTCCTTAACTCACCCCCATAAACATAACGGACATATACCAGGAGCTGTGCCAGGTGTCTGTTGACTCATCCAGCTGTAAAGCATATAAATTACTGGCTTGTATGCGAAGCAGTAATTGTTTCAAAACATCTCCTGCCAGGTCACTGATGCGTTGTGAAACAGTGTTGTTTGATGAAGGCATTGTCTGTGTCGTTTTTTGGGGCCTTTTCCCCCAGCATTGTTCCATCCATATCTACGGCATCAGGAATAATGAAGTCCTCCACGATAGTATGGGGTTTGCTTGTCCTAGCCACTGGTAGCTCACCATATACGATTCTTCTAGCCTCTTCTAATTAATGGTATCTGTTGATTTTATACATGTCTTACTACTCAAAAGGCATCATAATTCTCCCTCAAAACTCCTGTGGCTTATTTTTCAAATTGGCATGTTTTCTTTCTAAATGTCTGAGCCAGAGTGAAGGTTTCATCGAGTTGTGAGATAGTACTTTTGCACATATAACACACTTGTGGCTGAGGAAAGGCACTATTCCCAACACAAGTGAACCACAAATCAATGTAGTTGTCATCATATTTGCGCCTCTTCGATGGGCCAACATCCAGGTCTGTTGTTCGGTGCTTTCCTGAGTAAGGAGGCAGTAGCTCTTGGGCTGCATCAGATTCACAACTATCAGTGTCACTGCTAGCTGGGCTAACAACCTGTCAGTGTCCATGCTAACATGCTAGCTGGGCTAACAACCTGTCAGTGTCAATGCTAACATGCTAGCTGGGCTAACAACAAGCAGTAGAATTACTGATGCTAGCATTGGATGTGCTTGTGGAAGCAGAACAACTTGTGTCGTCGACAGGTTTAGGTGTAGTACTGCGGGTAGTAGCAGTATTACAAGTAGAGCTGGTATGTGTCTCTATGGACTTTTCTTTTTACTATTTATCCATTTTCGAAACGAATGGAATGAACAGCAACTACGTTTGGCTACATACGGACCATTAATTAGAGAGAGTAACAATTCATGTGATTGCATGTCATTGTGTTGTTATTTTGCTCGTCTCACAGTACGCACATTGCAATTTATTGCCCAGGCTACATCGGTAGTCCTCATGCCTCTATGCAGCATGCCTGAGGCACGTTCACGCAGATGAGCAGGGGGCCCTGTGCAGGGGCCCTCTTTTGGTGCTTTTCAGAGTCAGGAGAAAGGCCTCCTTTAGTAGCCTAAGTTTTCATAACTGTGACCTTAATTGCCTAACGTCTGTAAGCTGTTAGTGTCTTAACGACCGTTCCACAGGTGCATGTTCATTAATTAATTAATTAATTAGTTAATTGAACAAGCATTGGGAGACAGTGTTTAAACCCTTTACAATGAAGATCTGTGAAGTTTTTTAGATTTTCACACTTTTTTTAATCATTGCATTATTCAAGTGTGCAATCTGGTTTAATTGAAAAACTCCTGTATAGTTTGAATATCTTGCTTACATTTATATACTACTATATACACTATGGTTTGCACTTCAGGTTAATAGATGCACACACGCATGTAGCATGAATGAGGCTTTGCCCACACCACATCCAAGGTAATGTAAGGATAATGTAAGGATAATGTAAGGATAATGTAAACTTGTGCAGCTCCTAATTTGTAACTCGACTCAACTAAGCTGGATCCCCATTTTCAGTAGTTAATTGCATTATTGCGTTGCGTATAAATTAGGCTTCAAAGACAAGCTGCTAATCTGATGTAGAAGAAAAGCAGCACATTTTGTGTAATAAGGCCTTTAAATGTTTTCATGACAGACTTGAATTGATTTTCTCCTCTCTTTCCCGAAAGGTATGTTCACTACAGCTTCAATGAAAGGCTCAATGGGTAAGATCACGTTTCTGTTAATTTATTACACCCTAATGATACTATAATGTGATATGGTTTGATTGATTCATATTCACAGGGTTTGGTTTGACTCTTCCAACAGAGATATCCCAGTTGATGAGGACCAGAGGAACACCAGGTTAGTTGATATGAACTGAGAAATCCTCCCAACAAGTCATGATACTTGGTACTTCTAAACGCTCTTTCCTATTTCCTTAATGTTACCCGTTAGATCATTTACAGAGATAACAGAGATGTACTGTACACAGTTACTAGTGTTGGGCACCAATAAGGATATGAACAAGTCATATTGTGATATTGGTTCATCATTGCTGTTACCCTACACTATTATGAAAAAGAGCAAACATGACTGTTCCCGGAGGCACAAAACCCTCTCAAACCCTCTCAGCAAACTTAACGGCCTGCTGATGGGCCATCAACAAGCTTCCTGTTGTATTCACACTGGTTAGGAGGTACAATTAGATAAAACCAACAAAATATAGTCCCACTAAGAGCAAACCAACAACCGTTAGCTTTGGATCCAACAAACCCAGACCCATCGGAAAATCCCAACCCCATGACCCAACTAGCAATGTAAATCAGTCTGATGTTGTCCCGATGGCATGCAAAGGTGTGACGGCGTTCTTCGTTTGTAGAAAGAGAGTCGGACCGAAATGCAGCGTGGTGGTTACTCGTGTCTTTAATAACTGAATCGCGATACATGAAATAACTATTACAAAATACAAAAAACAACAAACGGAACGTGAAATCTAATTACAGCCTATCTGGTGAAACTACACAGAGACAGGAACAATCACCCACGAAATACACAGCGAAACCCCGGCTACCTAAATACGGTTCCCAATCAGAGACAACGAGAATCACCTGACTCTGATTGAGAACCGCCTCAGGCAGCCAAGCCTATACAACACCCCTAATCAGCCGCGATCCCAAATAATACAAACCCCAATACGAACAATACAATAACATAAACCCATGTCACACCCTGGCCTGACCAAATATATAACGAAAACACAAAATACAATGACCAAGGCGTGACAAAAGGTCTGTGGGGCATTTTCTCTCAGATTGTTTGTTATAGTTGAATCAGGGTTATTTGTTACAATGTATTTTTTCCATTTGGTTGTTTTCTCATTGTAAAAAATGGTCAAACAAAACTACAATACTTGAACAAAACCATGTGTGTATCGGAAGTCACACCACTTGCTCAGTGAGTACCAGTTCCTCCTAATTCGGCTCACACCAAGACTGGAGCCAATTGGACGTACTGCAAGATTCTCTAAAATGCCGTTTGAGGCGGCTTACAGGAGAGAAATAAAAATTTTCTGGCATCAGCTCTGGTTGACATTCCTGCAGTCAGCATGTCTATGGCCTTTTATTGTCCCCAGCAGAAGGTGCACCTGTGTAATGATCACGTTGTTTAATCAGCTTCTTGATATGCCACACCTACCAGGTGAATGGAATATCTTGGCAAATGAGAAATGATCACCCACAGGGATGTAAAGACATTTGAAAGAACTAAGGTTTTTGGATCATTTCCTGTATTTTTTTTTTTTTCAGCTCATGAAACACGGAACCAACACTTTACATGTTGTGTTTACACACTGAGTGTACAAAACACAAACAAGGACACCATGTCTTTCCATGACATAAACTGACAGGGGAATCCAGGTGAAAGTTCAGATCCCTTATTGATGTCACTTGCTACATCCACTTCAATCAGTGTAGATGATACTATCGAGCATTTCACACACATTGTCTAAATACTGACTGTTAGCACTTGCTGACCTATAGAAATACCCCTAAATGGCTTCAGATGAGGCAGGTAAACCTGCAACCTCTTCAATAACACTGGACATGAGATCTTCTCTACACAGTACAGGGAAATGGCTCTAAATATATAAAGCAACACCTCCCCCATAAGCATTCCTGTCTCTTCTGTAGATATTATATCCCTGTATTGCTACTGCGGAATCGTTAAAGGAATTATCTAAGTGAGTCTCATAAATGGTTACTGATTTACGGAATCTTATTTCTAAGGCTGCATATACAGTGCATTCAGGAAGTATTAAGGCCCCTTGACTTTTGACACATTTTATTTAATTACAGCCTCATTCTAAAATGGATTACATTGCCCCCCCCCCCACACACACAAACACACAATACCCCATAATGACAAAGCAAAAAAAAAACAGATTTTTAGACATTTGGAAAGGGTTTCACAAACAAGAAAATTCACAATTGG
Source organism: Oncorhynchus keta (assembly GCF_023373465.1). Classification (NCBI taxonomy): domain Eukaryota; kingdom Metazoa; phylum Chordata; class Actinopteri; order Salmoniformes; family Salmonidae; genus Oncorhynchus; species Oncorhynchus keta. The sequence continues at coordinate 36,838 of NW_026287886.1, read as the reverse complement.
CCTAGGCAGGGTAGCCAAGTGGTTAGAGTGTTAGAGTGTTGGACTAGTAACCGAAAGGTTGCAAGTTCAAATCTCTGTCGTTCTGCCCCTGAACAAGGCAGTTAACCCACTGTTCCCTAGGCCGTCATTGAAAATAAGAATGTGTTCTTATCTGACTTGCCTAGTTAAAATGAAGGTAATAAAAAAAATGGGCAATCAGCATGCAGTTGTCTATCACCACCTTCCGGAGACACCTGAAACCCCACCTCTTTAAGGAATACCTAGGATAGGATAAAGTAATCCTTCTCACCCCCCCCTTAAAAGATTTAGATGCACTATTGTAAAGTGGCTGTTCCACTGGATGTCATAAGGTGAATGCACCAATTTGTAAGTCGCTCTGGATAGGAGCGTCTGCTAAATGACTTAAATGTAAATAAACAAATAAAATTGTATTGGTCACATACACGTATTTATCAGATGTTGTTGCGGGTGTAGCGAAATGCTTGTGTTCCGAGCTCAACAGTGCAGTACTGCCTAACAATTCACAACAATACACAAATCTGAAAGTAAAATTATTTTAGAAATATATGGGTATTATGATTAGCATTGTCAGAGTGGCATTGACTAAAATACAGTAGAATAGAATACAGTATATACATATGAGATGAGTAAAGCAGAATGTAAACATTATTAAAGTGACTCGTGTTCCATTATTAAAGTGACTCGTGTTCCATTATTAAAGTGACTCGTGTTCCATTATTAAAGTGACTCGTGTTCCATTATTAAAGTGGCTCGTGTTCCATTATTAAAGTGACTCGTGTTCCATTATTAAAGTGGCTCGTGTTCCATTATTAAAGTGACTCGTGTTCCATTATTAAAGTGACTCGTGTTCCATTATTAAAGTGACTCGTGTTCCATTATTAAAGTGGCCAGTGATTCCATGTCTATGTATATGCAGGGTAGAATAACCGGGTGGTAGCTGGCTAGTGATGGCTATTTAACAGCCTGATGGTCTATGTAGCTTGCATAGATAATATTAACAAAAAGCCGAGCTGCTGGAATCTTTGCGCCAGGAGTGGCATAACGTCACCCAACATCAATGTGAAAGACTGGTGGAGGGCATGATAAGACACATGAAAGCTGTGATTGAAAATCAGGGTTATTCCACCAAATATTCATTTCTGAACTCTTCCTAAGTTAAAACATTAGTATTGCGTTTATTAAAAATGAATATGAACTTATTTTCTTTTCATTATTCGACATCTGACAACACTGCATCTTCATTGTTATATTGACCAGTTGTCATTTTCTGCAAATAAATGCTCTAAATTACAATATTTTAATTTGGTATTTGGGAGAAATGCTGTCAGTAGTTTATAGAATAAAACATTTGTAATTTTACCCGAACACATACCGATAAATAGTCAAACCAAAGAAACTGATACTTTTGCAGTTTCAATCAGAGACGGTGCAACCAGCTGGTTTCTCCAGGCATCGCGCCGACAGAAACAAACATCTTTCTGGTAAGAAGAGGGGCGGGGGCGTATGCTTTATGGTTAACGGGACGTGGTGTGGCCAAAACAACATACAGGAACTCAAGTCCTTCTGTTCACCTGATTTAGAATTCCTCACAATCAAATGAAGACCGCATTATCTACCAAGGGAATTATCTTCGATTATAATCACAGCCGTATATATTCCCCCAAGCAGACACATCGATGGCTCTGAACGAACTTTATTTGACTCTTTGCAAACTGGAATCCATATATCCGGAGTCTGCATTCATTGTAGCTGAAGATTTTTACAAAGCTAATCTGAAAACAAGACTCCCTAAATTTTATCAGCATATCGATTGCGCAACCAGGGCTGGAAAAACCTTGGATCATTGTTACTCTAACTTCCGCGACACATATAAGGCCCTGCCCCGCCCTCCTTTCGGAAAAGCTGACCACGACTCCATTTTGTTGATCCCTGCCTACAGACAGAAACTAAAACAAGAAGCTCCCGCGCTGAGGTCTGTCCAACGCTGGTCCGACCAAGCTGACTCCACACTCCAAGACTGCTTCCATCACGTGGACTGGGATATGTTCCGTATTGCGTCAGACGACAACATTGACGAATACGCTGATTCGGTGTGCGAATTCATTAGAAGGTGCGTTGAAGATGTCGCTCCCATAGCAACGATTAAAACATTCCCAAACCAGAAACCGTGGATTGATGGCAGCATTCGCGTGAAACTGAAAGCGCGAAACACTGCTTTTAATCAGAGCAAGGTGACTGGAAACATGACCGAATACAAACAGTGTAACTATTCCCTACGCAAGGCAATCAAACAAGCTAAGCTTCAGTATAGAGACAAAGTAGAATCTCAATCAACGGCTCAGACACAGTGGCAGGGTCTACAGTCAATCACGGATTACAACCTCAAGAGGCTGAAGAAATTCGGCTTGTCACCAAAAGCACTCACAAACTTCTACAGATGCACAATCGAGAGCATCCTGTCGGGCTGTATCACCGCCTGGTACGGCAACTGCTCCGCCCACAACCGTAAGGCTCTCCAGAGGGTAGTGAGGTCTGCACAACGCATCACCGGGGGCAAACTACCTGCCCTCCAGGACACCTACACCACCCGATGTTACAGGAAGGCCATAAAGATCATCAAGGACAACAACCACCCGAGCCACTGCCTGTTCACCCCGCTATCATCCAGAAGGCGAGGTCAGTACAGGTGCATCAAAGCTGGGACCGAGAAAAACAGCTTCTATCTCAAGGCCATCAGACTGTTAAACAGCCACCACTAACATTGAGTGGCTGCTGCCAACACACTGACTCAACTCCAGCCACTTTAATAATGGGAATTGATGGGAAAGGATGTAAAATATATCACTAGCCACTTTAAACAATGCTACCTAATATAATGTTTACATGCCCTACATTTTTCATCTCATATGTATATGTATATACTGTACTCTATATCATCTACTGCATCCATATGTAATACATGTATCACTAGCCACTTTAACTATGCCACTTTGTTTACATACTCATCTCATATGTATATACTGTACTCAATACCATCTACTGTATCTTGCCTATGCCGCTCTGTACCATCACTCATTCATATATCTTTATGTACATATTCTTTATCCCCTTACACTTGTGTCTATAAGGTAGTAGTTTTGGAATTGTAGTTTTGGAATTACTTGTTGGTTATTACTGCATTGTCGGAACTAGAAGCACAAGCATTTCACTACACTCGCATTAACATCTGCTAACCATGTGTATGTGACAAATAACATTTGATTTGATTTGATTTGGTTAAATAAAGGTTAAATAAAAATTAAATAAATAAAAATACTGTATAGCCATCATTAATCATTGTACTACGTCTTTCTATTCATACAGCCTGAGTAAGTCCATATTCAGGAGCAGAGAACAGAACATCATCTCTCCAGCAAGGTGCGTATCTGTATTTGACTCCATGCTACTGGCCAAACTCTACACCACGCCCACGGACGTTAGTTTCTTCACCGCAATGCGTCTGACTCTGAATACGTCCGCAACGTTTTCTCGAACAAAAACACATTTGAACTTTTTTAAATAAGTGGAATCTCCATGTAGTGATTTCATCCACGTGGTTTAACCCATGAATGTAAACATGAAGTTTATGGAGAACTGATTCGGGCGGTCGGTAATTAGGTAGTGGTGTGTTCTCCAGTGGCTGTGGGATTTAGTTATGTTAATTAAGACTAAATTAAGACTAATCTAATTAAGACTAAATTAGAGGTTGACTGTGATTGATGTCTGTTTACAACAGGTTATGTAATGTCAGATCAAACATTACTCGGGAGTCGTGATCTATAACCCCAATGTCAAATTACACATATGTAATGTCTATATTATTAAACCAGATTTTGTATAGATCATTGAAGATCTATTGCACGTATGGACATAATGATATCCCCTGATGCCGAAGACATCAGTTTTGTAAGAATATGTTCGTGATGCCTGATGAGCAACGATACATCACAAACACAATCTATTCTCATTGTGGTCAGTGAGATTACAGTAGCAACTTAGTCCGTGTCAGTGATCAATCTATTCTCATTGTGGTCAGTGAGACATTAGCAACTTAGTCCTGTCAGTGATCAATCTATTCTCATTGTGGTCAGTGAGACATTTCACAACTTAGTCCTGTCAGTGATCAATCTATTCGCATTGTGGTCAGTGAGACAGTAGCAACTTAGTCCTGTCGGTGATCAATCTATTCTCATTGTGGTCAGTGAGACATTAGCAATCCTAAACAAAAAAGCCATGGATTACAGTCAACATCTGCAGTGAGCACTGAGCACTGAGCTAAAGGGCTGCTTCTTTCAAATCCGGACACTTATAAGAAACGCCACGAAGCCCTGCGACTGACCATCAAACCATTAATACAGAACCAAGACTGAATCCTACTGCACAGGCTCTGATGTTTGTCAGATGTGGCAGGGCTTGGAAACTACTATGGATTACAAAAGGAAACCCACGAGCTGCCCAGTGACGCCTACCAGACAAACTAAATGCCTTTTATGCTCGCTTCGAGGCAAGCAACACTGAACCATGCATGAGAGCACCGGCTGTTCCGGATGACGGTGTGATCACGCGCTCAGTAGCCGATACGAGTAAGACCTTTAAACAGGTTAACATTCACAAGGACACAGGGCCAGATGTATTACCATAACGTGTATGCAGAGCATGCACTGACCTGCTGGCAAGTGTCTTCACTGACATTTTCAAAGCGGAGTAGAGATTTACTTCATCACTACTTGTATTTGTGAGAGGTATTGACATGTTGGAAGCACGGAGCTGTCTGTTTGAACTACTGGCACACAGCTCAGACATCCTGACTACCCTACAAGACATGCCACCAGAGGTCTCTTCACAGTCTACAAGTCCAGAACAGACTATGGCCGGCACACAGTACTACATAGAGCCATGACTACATGGAACTCTATTCCACATCAAGTAACTGATGCAGTCAAATTAGACATAAAACCAGATAAAAAAATACACCTTATGGGACAGCGGTGACTGTGAAGCAAGACTAACATAGTCAAAGACACATGAATACGCACGATAGCATACGCACTATACACACAGGTGCACATTTTGTGTTGTAGAAATGTGGTAATGGATTAGGGGCCTGAGGGCACACTTTTTTAAATTTTAATTAGCTTAATATTGATATATTAATATATAAATTAATTATAATAATATATTAATATTAATCAGCTTAATATTGCGGGAAAATTGTTGCTTCCATCAATGTAATTGTCTGCATAATTTCCAATCCCCCATATATATTTTTGTAAATATATCCATGTACAGTGGGGCAAAAAGTATTTAGTCAGCCACCAATTGTGCAAGTTCTCCCACTTAAAAAGATGAGAGAGGCCTGTAATTTTCATCATAGGTACACTTCAACTATGACAGGCAAAAGGAGAATCACATTGTAGGATTTTTAATGAATTTATTTGCTAATTATGGTGGAAAATAAGTATTTGGTCAATGACAAAAGTTTATCTCAATACTTTTTTATATACCCTTTGTTGGCAATGACAGAGGTCAAAAGTTTTCTGTAAGTCTTCACAAGGTTTTCACACACTGTTGCTGGTATTTTGGCCCATTCCTCCATGCAGATCTCCTCTAGAACAGTGATGTTTTTGGGGCTGTTGCTGGGCAACACAGACTTTCAACTCCCTCCAAAGATTTTCTATGGGGTTGAGATCTGGAGACAGGCTTGGCCACTCCAGGTCCTTGAAATGCTTCTTACGAAGCCACTCCTTCAAGGTTGCCCGGGCGGTGTGTTTGGGATCATTGTCATGCTGAAAGACCGAGCCACGTTTCATCTTCAATGCCCTTGCTGATGGAAGGAGGTTTTCACTCAAAATCTCACGATACATGGCCCCATTCATTATTTCCTTTACACGGATCAGTCGTCCTGGTCCCTTTGCAGAAAAACAGCCCCAAAGCATGATGTTTCCACCCCCATGCTTCACAGTAGGTAGGGGTTCTTTGGATGCAACTCAGCATTCTTTGTCCTCCAAACACAACAAGTTGAGTTTTTACCAAAAAGTTATATTTTGGTTTCATCTGACCATATGACATTCTCCCAATATTCTTCTGGATCATCCAAATGCTCTCTAGCAAACTTCAGACAGGCCTGGACATGTACTGACTTAAGCAGGGGGACACGTCTGGCACTGCAGGATTTGAGTCCCTGGCGGCGTAGTGTGTTACTGATGGTAGGCTTTGTTACTTTGGTCCCAGCTCTCTGCAGGTCATTCACTAGGTCCCCCGTGTGGTTCTGGGATTTTTGCTCACCGTTCTTGTGATCATTTTGACCCCACGGGGTGAGATCTTGCGGGAGCCCCAGATTGAGGGAGATTATCAGTGGTCTTGTATGTCTTCCATTTCCTAATTATTGCTCCCACAGTTTATTTCTTCAAACCAAGCTGCTTACCTATTGCAGATTCAGTCTTCCCAGCCTGGTGCAGGTCTACAATTTTGTTTCTGGTGTCCTTTGACAGCTCTTTGGTCTTGGCCATAGTGGAGTTTGGAGGGTGACTGTTTGAGGTTGTGGACAAGTGTCTTTTATGCTGATAACAAGTTCAAACAGGTGCCATTAATGCAGGTAACAAGTGGAGGACAGAGGAGCCTCTTAAAGAAGAAGTTACAGGTCTGTGAGAACCAGAAATCTTGCTTGTTTGTAGGTGACCAAATACTTATTTTCCACCATAATTTGCAAATAAATTCATAAAAAATCCTACAATGTGATTTTCTGGATTTTTTCCCCTCATTTTGTCTGTCATAGTTGAAGTGTACCTATGATGAAAATTACAGGCCTCTCATCTTTTAAAGTGGGAGAACTTGCACAATTGGTGGCTGACCAAATACTTTTTGCCCCACTGTATATATATATATATATATATATATATAATACATGTACATAAACATATGCATACATATACTGTACCTATATAGACATACATACTTTTTTTTTTGAATATACCTTTATTATTCCCCCAAACCCTACCACCCTTCCCCCAATTGGAGTAAACAAACAAACAATAACACTTAGGCTTCTACCTTCAGTTTATATATCTTATAAACATTTTACAGACACAATCTATTTTACAATAGTTATATTTAGTCTGTTTTTAGTCCTTCTTCTATTTCTGATGTCCATCCAGTTTGATTTTCTATTTGTGCTATTTCAGAAAGTTTCTGAACCTATATGCATTTTACAAACCCCGTATGGTTTACAATGGTTATCTTGTTATGAGTCCCACCCATCAGCTCCATTCAACCCTCCCATCTATCTCTCAACATCATCCAGTCCCTTCAGCTCCATTCAACCCTCCCATCTATCTCTCAACATCATCCAGTCCTTCAGCTCCATTCAACCCCTCCCATCTATCTCTCAACATCATCCATTTTGGATTTCTATTTACCGTATTTTTAAACTGTGCTGTGCTTGAGAAAAGTACTGAACCTTTCTATTCACATAGCTTCTACAGATTGTAAATTTAAAATATATTTTTTTGCTAAAATAATTATTTTATAGTATTGATTGATTGACTATGGCTTTTAAAATCACCTAGTATTGCCGTCTGCAGCGTTAGTTCTAGGCAACTGTTGCAATTCTTCAGCCATTCCTGGACCTGTGACCATAAACGAGCTACATATGGACAGTACCAAAATAAATGATCTAATGACTCTGCCTCCTCACAGCAAAATCTGCAGAGCTGGGATGGTTGTATCTCCCATATATATATATATATATATATATATATATATATATATATATATATATATAAGATTCTATTGGTTGCAAGAATTTTATATCGTAATTTAAATAGAAAAATGTGAAGTTTTGAATCCGGCGTTGTTTTGCATATCAATTCCCAAACCATGTGCCATGGAATAGGTACATCGAAGATCTCTTCCCAACATATTTAGCAATTTATATGGTACAGCTGTCAGTTTTTTGGTCATAAGTGAAATTGGTATATGTTTTTATTTATCACAATTTTCTTTAACAATTTATGTTCTTTAATACAGGGCCGACATTCAAGTTAATGCTAAGTTAATGTGGTAATGCTGCAAATAGCTGTTTGTAACTGTAGGTAGAGCAGACATTTCCATATGTCTGTGTTAGCTGCATGTCCGACATGAATCTACCAGTCCTATGAATGATATCATTTACAAAAATTACACCTTTATTGAACATTCCTGGGAAAAATATTTAATTTTTGTATTCTTTTTAATCAATTAGTATATTTTGAGTTTAACCACAATATTTGTTGAATTATTTGTTATCTTTTAAGGTGGATTAAAATGAAATTGCAACCAACTTTCTAAGGCTTGTTTAAAAAAATCTATATTTTCGAGATTATTTCCTTTTCAAACAACCGAAATTGAGCAGCTGTAATCTGAATAAAGGGGAAAAGGCCATTCTTGAACATAGGATGAGACATTCCTACCAATTTACTAGAGAACCCGTTTAGATTTAAATATACATGTTGTATGACTGATGCCTTTAGTGAGAGGTCTAATGCTTTAATATAATAGGGCACACACTTAGCATGTTGTGAAATCTGTTATGAATATATTGTAATGTTTTTAAAATTGTATAACTGCCTTAATTTAGCTGGACCCCAGGAAGAGTAGCTGATGCTTTTGCAGGAACTAATGGGGATCCATAATAAAACCCCAGGAAGAGTAGCTGCTGTCTTGGCAGGAACTAATGGGGATCCATAATAAACCCCAGGAAGAGTATCTGCTGCCTTGACAGGAACTAATGGGGATCCATAATAAACCCCAGGAAGAGTAGCTGCTGCCTTGACAGGAACTAATGGGATCCATAATAAACCCCAGGAAGAGTAGCTGCTGCCTTGACAGGAACTAATGGGGATCCATAATAAACCCCCAGGAAGAGTAGCTGCTGCCTAAAAATGCAATAAAATGCTAATTCATTTCTTAAAAATCATACAATGTGATTTTCTGGATTTTTTGTTTTGGATTCCATCTCCCACAGTTGAAGTGTACCTATGATTAAAAAAATTACAGACCTCTACATGCTTTGTACGTAGGAAAACCTGCAAAATTGGCAGTGTATCAAATATTTGTTCTCCCCACTGTAGGTAACAATCCTCTGTATGAACTGCCTACGTTATTACACATATTACTCATTAATTGTGGAGAATATTAAAGATATGCAATACTTTTTATATATACAGTATATACATACATACATACATACATACATACATACATACATACATACATACATTACATACATTACATACATACATACATACATACATACATACATACATACATACATTACATACATTACATACATACATACATACATACATACATACATATGCACAGTAAATGTCAAAGTTTGGACACACCTACTCATTCAAGGGTTTTTATTTAAAAAATCTAAAGAGAAATAATATGATATCTATCGTTTACAGGAAAACCAAAAAGTAATTTACTTAAACTTGTTTACAAATGGCAGTCACTCATGATTCACTAAACTATATATTTGAAAGAGGAGGCAAAGTGCTTAAATATATAAATAATATATATAAATATATTAATGATTTAATTGAATTTATTTTAATTCATTATTTAATTACTTATATTAATAATGTCAAATTAACATCTGTATAGAAAGACTCATGCCAAATAACAGAGGAGGAACGTCTTGATACAATTAAAGCCTTTAAGTACAGAAAAACTGGATGGGCTGGATGGCAGACCAGTTGAGGGTATACCAACACTTTTTTGATATAGTCATGGGACCATTATTAGCAGATACTCAACAAAAAGGTCTGATTTAATTATTATTAAAAATGGAGCCATGTGGTAAATATAAAGATCCAGTCCATTTAAAAACATTTGAGGCCCCTTACTTCAGTGTTGTGCTGCAAAAACGATATCAAAATGCATAGCACATAGAATGGAAAAAAGGTATTTTCGGATATTATTCATTCTAATCAGACAGTTTTTTTTAATGGATGATACATTGGAGATCATATAAGACAAGTACTGAAAACAACAGAATGCTATGAAATGGCTTTTGATTAAGTACGTCTGTAATTTAAATATAAATGCCTGGAATATTTCAATTTTGGAGAATCTCTAATACAATAGGTTAAAGTTATGTTATAGCGACCCCAGGTGGAAAATAGTAAATAACGGCTACTTCTCAGGAAGTATTAACTTCTCTAGGGTAGGGGCAGCATTCAACATTTTGGATGAAAAGCATGCCCAAATTAAACGGCCTTCTACTCGGGCCCAGAAGATATGATATGCTTATAATTTGTAGATTTGGGTAGAAAACACGCTAAAGTTTCCAAAACTGTTAAAATAGTGTCTGTGAGTATAACAGAACTAATTTGGCAGGCAAAAACCTGAGGAAAATCTATTCAGGAATTTTTTGGGGGTTTTGTAGTTTTCTATTCAATGCCATTACAGTATCCATTGATTTAAGACTCAATTTGCAGTTCCTATGCCTTCCACTAGATGTCAACAGTCTTTAGAAAATGTTTCAGGCTTGTATTCTTATAAATGAGGGAGTAAGACCAGTCTGATTGAGTGGACCCTAACGTTTCACCGAGCTTTTTCAGGCGCATGTGCACTTCTTGTTTACCTTTTTATATTGACAACGTTATTGTCCGGTTTAAATTTTTATAGATCATTTAGGCTAAAAAACAACCTGAGGATTGAATATAAACATTGTTTGACATGTTTCTGTGAACTTTACGGATTCAATTTGGATTTTTGTCTGCCTGTTTTGACTGCGTTAGGATTACTAAAGAAAACGCGCAAACAAAACAGAGGTTTTGGATATAAAGAGACTTTATCGAACAAAAGGAACATTTATTGAGTAAATCAATGTCTTCTGAGTGCAACCATATGAAGATCATCAAAGGTAAGGGATTAATTTTATCTCTATTTCGGAGTTTTGTAACGCTTCTGCTTGGCTGGTAACTGTTTGTAATAATTTGTCAACTGGGCTATGTTCTCACATAATAGTAAGGTATGCTTCGCTGTAAAGTATTTTAAAAATCTGACACCGTGGTTGGATTCACAAGAAGTTACTTTTTAAACCTATGTAAAATATGTTTTGTTTTCTGAATTTTTATAATGAGTATTTCTGTACTTGAATTTGGCGCTCTGCAATCTCCCTGGATGTTGGCCAGATGGGACGCTAGCATCCCACATACCCTTGAGAGGTTAAACTGTCAAGAGGAGTAAAACAAGGTTGTCCACTATTGGCATATCTATTTATTTTTGCCATCAAAATCCATCAAAATCAGAACAAACAATAACATCAAGGGATTATAAATCCAGGGCTTAAAACTGCTAACGATTAATCTTTTCTTATGAATCCACAATTTGGATCCCTACATAGAGTATCTAGACAATGTCATGGAAATGTCCTTAATTACCAAATGATGAGAGAGCAAATCACACACCAGTCAGAGTTATGCTTAATCTTCACCTTTAATAATAATTAAGCTTTTGCAATAGCATTTTGACTTTCAACAGTTCAGTATCTCTAATGAAAAGTTGAGAGTGGTCAACATAATGGCAACTGGGATCCTTTATAGCAAAGATCCAGCCTCCCCTAGTCGACATGACAAAGCACAGGTCTTAGGAACTTACACAAAGAAAGACATTACCCCCACCCAATGATATATATCAAATTGTCATCCTAAATACAACCAATTCTGTACAAGCTCACGGAGAGGAAAGTGAGCCTCTAGGTCAAGATATGGCAACACGAGAGGGAACATAGAATGGTTCCAGACACTGCCATCCTCCTCTCCCCGATGGGAAAAGTAGGGAGTGACTGGCACACAGACACAGTGGAGCCAAGAGATAATTGGTTCCCCATCAATCATCCCTTCACATGTATTAAAATATATGTTTACACATGATGACACCTTGACCTCTCCCCTCTCTGCGGCCCAAACAACTTAGTCCTGAGAGGGAACAAATAACTGCAAATGGCCACCACTATAGTACAACAAAATACATTCTTATGAGAAATAACTCATAAGCATATCATGAAAATAAAACATCTTATCTGGGGCGGCAGGGTAGTCTAGTGGTTAGAGCGTTGGACTAGTAACTGAAAGGTTGCAAGTTCAAATCCCGACCTGACAAGGTAGAAATCTGTCATTCTGCCCCTGAACAGGCAGTTAACCCACAATATCCCGAAAGAAAGACATTTTCTCACTACAATATATTTTAATAGAAAGTTAACAAAAATAGATGAGATCTTGCTACAACGGAAAGGAAAATATCTGTCTATTTGTGGAAAAATCACCCTGGTTAACTCTTTAGTCATACCTCAGTTAGTCATACCCCACCTATTTCCTTATGGCCTTGTCTACACCTACCAACTTGTTTTTTTAATTACAGGGGCAAAAAATATGACATTTTAACGGGCCTATTTATATACTAAAGCATTAGACCTCTCGCTAAAGGCTTCAGTAATACAAAAGCTATACTTAAATCAAAACTAGTTCTCTAGCAGATTTATAAGAATAGCTCACCCCATGTTCAGATAAGTTCCGTGAACTCCAATGTTTTTAAGAAACAGAAAAAAACTTTGAAAGTTTTTAGTTAAACTCAAAAGTAAAAAGTTACACCTAAATCTTTTTGAATTACTTGCACTTATGCAAACCCTATTTTTTACGTACTTATCTTAAAAATATCTTTAAAATATGTTTAAATAATGTTTAATTGCTATGCTTTATCTTTACTCAACTTCCTTGAGTATTACAATAGTTGTCCCAACTCAAAATATTAACTTCAATGAAACTCAAATTCTTACTCAAACCATTTTTGGAAACTGACTTAGTTAGGTACTATTAACTAAAACTTACCAAACCATGCTATATTCTTAGTACGCACAACAAAGTCAGTCAATCTTTTTATTCTAATGCTTGAATAATGTAAAAATCAATCATATAGATTACTATAAATATACTGTACAAAATACAATTGGGAATCAAATAAAGTAAACAATTTAAAATGTTCTTGACAACTCAAACCAGACTTCAATATTCATATGCCTGTGTATTCACTTTGACGAAATGTCTCCAAAACAATAACCAAATGTGACACTAACCAGGTTTCCATATAACTTTTTTTTATGCGAGTAAAAACAAGGTGGGATCTTTCTGTCTCTGTAAAATTAATTATTCAAGAAATGTCAGTGGAAACTGATATAAAATTGATATAATAACCATCATATTGAAGTAAACTTGAAGTCACATGACACCGTGTGGTCCTCTCACTACGACTTGTCCTGAAAGCATGCAGCTTTGGATGAAATAAGTGATGATGAACTTCACAGGGGGTGAAAGTGCAATGTGATGAGCGTGATGCTCCTTTCTAATAAATATCAAGGGTCTTATTCTGGACAAATGATCATGATGCTTGGCTGCAGTTTGAAAATGAAATCTCCCTCACATTTTGTCCAATTTCATCATCATCATGTAGGCTTTACATGCATGAAATGGTTTGATGGAAAAAATGATTAAAAACATTTTGAACTTTTAAATAATTTAGTATTTTCTGTAACACAATTTGATTTTTTATTTTATTTTATTTATTCAAACTATCAAGAAACTAAGAACATGGCAGCTGCATCGCTGCTGATATGCTAGCGTTAGTTGACAGTAATTTAACATTTGTTGATAGTTAGTTGAGCCTGTATAGACCATCTACAGTTGGACTATCCAGATAGGGTCACTGAATCTTCTATTGGAAACATTGTCCATAAATGAGACTGCAGCAATGAGACAAAAACAGGGAAATGAGGAGCCACACATTAAAGCTGCAGAAATGAAACAAAACCTTGAACTGTTATAAACGTTTTATATAAATATGAAATAAATAAATATGAATATTATATATTATATAATAATATATATAACATATTATTACCAATATTATATATTATATAATATATATTTATAACATTTAAAATATAAATGTATAAATAAATATACATGTTTTATATAAACATTTTTGAAAATATGTTCCATATGTTCCAGCTTAATTTTAATCTGGGGACCAGATGCGTAGAGCCGGCTTCATGGCATTTGGCTCGACGCTCAATCTAGCCCGGCCGATACGCGGAGCTGGAATATACCGCACCGCGCTATGCACCCGCACTGGGGACACCGTGTGCACCACTGCATAACACGGTGCCTGCCCGGTCTCTCTAGCCCCGGTAACCACAGGAAGTTAGCGTAGGTCTCCTACCTAGCGTAGCCCTACTCCCTGTGAGCCTCCCCCAATACATTTTTGGGGCTGACTCTCGGCTTCCATCCGCTACGCCGTGCTGCCTCCTCATACCTGCGCCTCTCAGCTTTCGCCGCCTCCAGTTCTTCCTTGGGGCGGCGATATTCTCCAGGCTGAGCGCAGGGTCCTTTACCGTCCAGTTCGTCCTCCCATGTCCATTTCTCCAGGTAGTGCAGCCTCTCCCACTGCAGCTGCTGCTGCTCCTGCTGCTGCCTCTGTTGCCTCTCCTGTGGCTCCTGCCTGTTGACACACTGCTTGGTCCATTTGTGGTGGGTGATTCTGTAACGGTTTTCTCGGTGTGAAGGAGAGTCGGACCAAAATGCAGCGTGTAGATTGCGATCCATGTTTTAATAAACAAACGTAACACGAATCTAAATACAAACACTACAAAAAACAATAAACGTAACGAAAACCGAAACAGCCTATACTTGTGTACACTAACACATAGACAGGAACAAAGACACTAAGGACAATCACCCACGACAAACTCAACTAATATGGCTGCCTAAATATGGTTCCCAATCAGAGACAACGTTAAACACCTGCCTCTGATTGAGAACCACTCCAGGCAGCCATAGACTTTGCTAGATCACCCCACTAGCTATATATACACACCACATACAAAAACCCATGCCACACCCTGGCCTGACCCAAAACATGAAGATAAAACACAAAATACTTTGACCAGGACGTGACAGCATTGAAGGGTGAAGTCATAGTCCAAATTCAATTTGTTTCGCATGATGATCTTCAGGTCCGACTGTGGACAGGAGGGGAGGGTCGTCTTCCTCACCTTCTTTGATAGGTAAAGCGCCGCCTTACTTCAGCTCACTGGTCACGATAACAACACCCACCTGTAGCACACGCTCCAGCAGGTATATCTCACTGGTGATCCCCAAAAACAATACACCATACAAAAACGACCTTGAAGCTAAAGGCTATAGTGCCCACAAACAAAGACAACTTCCCACAAACACAGGTGGGAAAAAGGATATCTAAGTATGTTTCCCAATCAGAGACAATGATAGACAGCTGTCCCTGATTGAGAACCATACCCGGCCAAACACAAAGAAATAGAAAACATAGAACACAAAACATAGAATGCCCACCCCAACTCACACCCTGACAACACCAAAATAGAGACATAAAAGGATCTCTAAGGTCAGGGCGTGACAACCTCCTTTGGCCGCCTTTCCTTCCAGTTCTCTGCTGCCATTGACTGGAACGAATTGCAAAAATAGCTGAAGATGGAGACTTGTATTTCCCTCACTAGCTTTAAACATCAGCTATCAGAGCAGCTAACCGATCGCTGCAGCTGTACATAGCCCATCGGTAAATAGCCCATCCAACCTACCTCATCCCCATATTGTTTTTATTTGACTTTTCTACTCTTTTGCACACCAGTATTTCTACTTGCACATCATCCTCTGCACATCTATGTCTCCAGTGTTAATTTGCTAAATTGTAATTACTTTGCTGCTATTGGCCTATTTATTGCCTTACCTCCTCGCGCCATTTGCACACACTGTTGACTGTATGCTTGTTTTACTCCACGTGTAACTCTGTGTTGTTGTTTGTGTTGCACTGCTCTGCTTTATCTTGGCCACAGGTCACAGTTGTAAATGAGAACTTGTTCTCAACTGGCCTACCTGGTTAAATAAAGGTTAAATAAATAAATAAAAATAACATTTCACCACTTACTTTTGCTTTCCCAGCAATGTAGTTAAAAAGTAAAAACATTAACAAACAAACAAATAAAATATGAACACAATAAAGCAACACAAAAACAGAACGATGACGAGGGTTACAGGTTACATACGTACCGGTAATGAGCCAGCGTACTGGGGTAACAGGTAGATAGATTGATCGAGGTAATATGTACATGTAGGTACGGTTATGTGATTGATCGAACTACTATGTAGATGTAGGTAACGGTGAAACGCAGAAAGTCCGGGTTGCCATTTGATTAATAGTTCTTATGTCTTTGGGATAGAAGCCGTTAAGCAGCCTTTTGGTCCCAGACTTGACGCTCAGATACCGCTTGCTGTGCGGTAGCAGAGAGAACAGACTTACTTGGTTACTTGGCTGGAGTAATTGAACATTTTTAGGGCCTTCCTCTGACACCGCCTGGTATAGACATTCTGGATGACAGGGAGTTCGGCCCCAGTGATGTACTGGATAATACGCACCTTGTGGTTAGATGCCGAGCAGTATCTATACCAAGCGGTGATACAGCCGGTCAAGATTCTTTCAATGGTGCAGCTGTATAGTAGGTTATTAGGGATGTGAACGTCGAGGAATTGGAAGATCTCGACCACTAGACACGTCGATGTGTTTGGGGACATGCTAAGTCCTCCGTTTCCAAGATAAGCTCGTGTCGTCAGCAAACTTAATGATGGTGTTGGAGTACAGGAGTGGGCTAAGCACACACCCTTGAGGGGCCCCCGTGTTGAGGGTCAGCATGGCAGATTTGTTTTTGACTAACAACACCAACTGGGGGCAGCCCATCAAAGTCCAGTATCCAATTTGAGAGTGAGGCATTTAATCGCAGGGTCCTTAGTTTAGTTGGGGTGGAATGTGAATTGGAGTAGGTCCAGGGTGTCTGAGTTGATGATGTTGATGATGTTGATGTGAGCCATGACCAGTCTTTCAAAGCATTTCATGGCTACAGACGTGAGTGCTAGAGGGGATGGGCTAGCAGTTGCTGGATGGAGGTGGCATTTGTAGTTGGCCTGTGTTCTTGTGTTGGGGGGAGGGTAAGAAGTGAGATCTACTACACCTTGATTGAAAAGGCATTTCTAAAAGGTATCCCGCCCCCTCAACCCCAAGCCCTCTTCAACTTTCCCTCCAACACTTCGGGGGATAAAGTGATCTATTTACATGCTGGTAACAGGTATAACATTATGAAATGATCAATTGATCACTGACAGGACTAAGTGGCTACCATGACATTCACTGACCACAATGAGAAAAGATTGTATTTGTCATGATGTAAAATGCATTTGTAAAGTATTCAGACCCCTTCACTTGTTCCACATTTTGTTACATTACAGACTTATTCTAAAATTGATTAAATAAAAAATGTTTCTCATCAATCTATACACTATACCACATAATGACAAGGCAAAAATAGGTTTGTAGAACTTTTTGCAAATGTATTCAAAATAAAAATTAGTCAGACCTTTTGCTATGAGACTCGAAATTGAGCTCATGTGCATCCTGTTTCCATTGATCATCCTTGAGATGTTTTCTGGAACTTGATTGGGGTCCACCTGTGGTAAAGTCAATTGATTGGAGATGATTTTGAAAGGCACACACTTATCTATATAAGGTCCCACAGTTGACAGTGCATGTCAGAGCAAAAACCAAGCCATGAGGTCGAACGAATTGTCCACAGAGCTCCGAGACAGGATTGGATCTGGGGAAGGGTACCAAAAAGATTCTGCAGCATTGAAGGTCCCCAAGAACACAGTGACCTCCATCATTCTTAAATGGGAGACGTTTGGAATCACCAAGACTCTTCGTAGAGCTAGCCGCCTGGCCAAACTGACCAATCGGCGTAGAAGGGCCTTGATCAGGGTAGTGACCAAAAACCCGATGGTCACTCTGACAGAGCTCCAGAGTTCCTCTGTCGGGATGGGAGAACCTTCCAGATGGACAACCATCTCTGCAGCACTCCACCAATTGGGTCTCTATGGTAGAGTGGACAGATGGAAGCCACTGCTCAGTAAAAGGCACATGACTGCCCAATTAGACTTTGCCTAAAGGCACCTAAAGAACTCTGACCATGAGAAACAAGATTCCCTGGTCTGATGAAACCAAGATTGAACTGTTTGTCCTGAATGCCAAGCTTCACGTCTGGAGGAAACCTGGCACCATCCCTACGGTGAAGCATGGTGGTGGCAACATCATGCTGTGGGGATGTTTTTCAGCGACAGGCACTGGGAGACTAGATTAACAGAGCAAAGTACGGAGAGATCCTTGACGAAAACCTGATCAGGGCTTCAGACTGGAGCGAAGGTTCACCTTCAAACAGGACAATGACCCTAAGCACACAGCCAAGACATCACAGGAGTTGCTTGGGACAAGTCTCTGAATGTCCTTGAGTGGCCAGAGCCCGGACTTGAACCTGATTGAACATTTCTGCAAATAGCTGTGCAGCGACGCTCCCCATCCAACCTGACAGAGCTTGAGAGGATCTGCAGAGAAGAATGGGAGAAACTCCCCAAATACAGGTGTGCGTCATATCCAAGAAGAGTCAAGACTGTAATCTTTGCCAAAGGTGGTTCAACAAAGCATTGAGTAAAGGGTCTGAACAGTTATGTAAATTTGATATTTCAATTTTTTATTTTTAATACATTTGAGAAAAGTTCTAAAAGCTTGTTTTTGCTTCGTCATTATAGGGTATTGTGTGTAGATTACGATAAAGCGATACAAGCATAAAACCCACGCATTATAGGGTATTGTGGGTAGATTACGATAAAGCGATACAAGCATAAAACCCACTCATTATAGGGTATTGTGTGTAGATTACGATAAAGCGACACAAGCATAAAACCCACGCATTATAGGGTATTGTGGGTAGATTACGATAAAGTGATACAAGCATAAAACCCACTCATTATAGGGTATTGTGTGTAGATTACGATAAAGCGACACAAGCATAAAACCCACGCATTATAGGGTATTGTGGGTAGATTACGATAAAGTGATACAAGCATAAAACCCACTCATTATAGGGTATTGTGTGTAGATTACGATAAAGCGACACAAGCATAAAACCCACGCATTATAGGGTATTGTGTGTAGATTACGATAAAGCGATACAAGCATAAAACCCACTCATTATAGGGTATTGTGTGTAGATTACGATAAAGCGATACAAGCATAAAACCCACTCATTAT
Organism: Oncorhynchus keta; assembly: GCF_023373465.1. Taxonomy (NCBI): domain Eukaryota; kingdom Metazoa; phylum Chordata; class Actinopteri; order Salmoniformes; family Salmonidae; genus Oncorhynchus; species Oncorhynchus keta. The sequence goes on along the minus strand of NW_026287886.1, from coordinate 17,569 downwards.
AGGGTATTGTGTGTAGATTACGATAAAGCAATACAAGCATAAAACCCACTCATTATAGGGTATTGTGTGTAGATTACGATAAAGCGATACAAGCATAAAACCCACGCATTATAGGGTATTGTGTGTAGATTACGATAAAGCGATACAAGCATAAAACCCACTCATTATAGGGTATTGTGTGTAGATTACGATAAAGCGATACAAGCATAAAACCCACTCATTATAGGGTATTGTGTGTAGATTACGATAAAGCGATACAAGCATAAAACCCACGCATTATAGGGTATTGTGGGTAGATTACGATAAAGCGATACAAGCATAAAACCCACTCATTATAGGGTATTGTGGGTAGATTACGATAAAGCGATACAAGCATAAAACCCACTCATTATAGGGTATTGTGTGTAGATTACGATAAAGCGATACAAGCATAAAACCCACTCATTATAGGGTATTGTGTGTAGATTACGATAAAGCGATACAAGCATAAAACCCACGCATTATAGGGTATTGTGTGTAGATTACGATAAAGCGATACAAGCATAAAACCCACTCATTATAGGGTATTGTGTGTAGATTACGATAAAGCGATACAAGCATAAAACCCACTCATTATAGGGTATTGTGTGTAGATTACGAGAAAGCGATACAAGCATAAAACCCACGCATTATAGGGTATTGTGTGTAGATTACGATAAAGCGATACAAGCATAAAACCCACTCATTATAGGGTATTGTGGGTAGATTACGATAAAGCGATACAAGCATAAAACCCACTCATTATAGGGTATTGTGGGTAGATTACGATAAAGCGATACAAGCATAAAACCCACTCATTATAGGGTATTGTGTGTAGATTACGATAAAGCGATACAAGCATAAAACCCACTCATTATAGGGTATTGTGGGTAGATTACGATAAAGCGATACAAGCATAAAACCCACTCATTATAGGGTATTGTGGGTAGATTACGATAAAGCGATACAAGCATAAAACCCCCTCATTATAGGGTATTGTGTGTAGATTACGATAAAGCGATACAAGCATAAAACCCACTCATTATAGGGTATTGTGGGTAGATTACGATAAAGCGATACAAGCATAAAACCCACTCATTATAGGGTATTGTGTGTAGATTACGATAAAGCGATACAAGCATAAAACCCACTCATTATAGGGTATTGTGGGTAGATTACGATAAAGCGATACAAGCATAAAACCCACTCATTATAGGGTATTGTGGGTAGATTACGATAAAGCGATACAAGCATAAAACCCACTCATTATAGGGTATTGTGGGTAGATTACGATAAAGCGATACAAGCATAAAACCCACTCATTATAGGGTATTGTGTGTAGATTACGATAAAGCGATACAAGCATAAAACCCACTCATTATAGGGTATTGTGTGTAGATTACGATAAAGCGATACAAGCATAAAACCCACGCATTATAGGGTATTGTGGGTAGATTACGATAAAGCGATACAAGCATAAAACCCCCTCATTATAGGGTATTGTGTGTAGATTACGATAAAGCGATACAAGCATAAAACCCACTCATTATAGGGTATTGTGGGTAGATTACGATAAAGCGATACAAGCATAAAACCCACTCATTATAGGGTATTGTGTGTAGATTACGATAAAGCGATACAAGCATAAAACCCACTCATTATAGGGTATTGTGGGTAGATTACGATAAAGCGATACAAGCATAAAACCCACTCATTATAGGGTATTGTGTGTAGATTACGATAAAGCGATACAAGCATAAAACCCACTCATTATAGGGTATTGTGTGTAGATTACGATAAAGCGATACAAGCATAAAACCCACTCATTATAGGGTATTGTGGGTAGATTACGATAAAGCGATACAAGCATAAAACCCACTCATTATAGGGTATTGTGTGTAGATTACGATAAAGCGATACAAGCATAAAACCCACTCATTATAGGGTATTGTGGGTAGATTACGATAAAGCGATACAAGCATAAAACCCACTCATTATAGGGTATTGTGTGTAGATTACGATAAAGCGATACAAGCATAAAACCCACTCATTATAGGGTATTGTGGGTAGATTACGATAAAGCGATACAAGCATAAAACCCACTCATTATAGGGTATTGTGGGTAGATTACGATAAAGCGATACAAGCATAAAACCCACTCATTATAGGGTATTGTGTGTAGATTACGATAAAGCGATACAAGCATAAAACCCACTCATTATAGGGTATTGTGTGTAGATTACGATAAAGCGATACAAGCATAAAACCCACTCATTATAGGGTATTGTGGGTTCTTTAAATTCTGACAGATACGTCCGCTTTCTCCGAGATTTCCTGGAGACAGCAGAGAAGCACTTCATGGTCGACTTCAACGTGCGCTACTACGTTTTCACAGATCGTCCCGACGATGTTCCCTCAGTGAACCTGTCTCAGGGGAGACATTTAAGTGTGATCCAGGTGCCAGGTTCAAACCGCTGGCAGGAGATATCGGCCCGGAGGATGGAGATCATCCAGACAGCCATCGAACGTCAGATCAGCAGGGAGGCTGACTACATCTTCTGTCTGGACGTGGACAGCAAGTTCCACGCTCGCTGGGGAGCCGAGTCTCTGGGCAGGCTGGTTGCTGTGATTCACCCATGGTTCTACCAGGCGACCCGTGACCACTTCACATACGAACGGCGTCCAGCCTCGACAGCCTACATCCCCATGGATGAGGGAGATTACTACTATGCCGGGGCCCTGTTTGGAGGATTAGTGGAGGATGTGTACACACTAACAAAGGTATGCCGGAACCAGCTTGAAGAGGACGCGAGGAATTCCATCGAGGCTGCCTGGCAGGAGGAGAGTCACCTCAACAGGTACCTGCTTTACAACAAGCCCAGCAAGCTGTTGTCTCCAGAGTACCAGTGGGATGACAAGAAGACCAATACCAAAGAGGTCAAAGTCATTCGCTTCTCTTCTGTCATTAAAAACTATGCTGAAATTCGTCCCAATGTATAGGACTAGGAATTGGATATTCGACCGACAGAAGAAAAACTTAATAGATTATGGTTAATGTTAGGTTAAGTTCAGGTATAGCTTCACTGAGGTTTGGGTTAATGTTAGGTTAAGTTCAGGTATAGCTTCACTGAGGTTTGGGTTAAGATTAGGTTAAGTTCAGGTATAGCTTCACTGAGGTTTGGGTTAATGTTAGGTTAAGTTCAGGTATAACTTCACTGAGGTTTGGGTTAAGGTTAGGTTAAGTTCAGGTATAGCTTCACTGAGGTTTGGGTTAAGGTTAGGTTAAGTTCAGGTATAGTTTCACTGAGGTTTGGTTTAATGTTAGGTTAAGTTAAGTTCAGGTATAGCTTCACTGAGGTTTGGGTTAAGGTTAGGTTAAGTTCAGGTATAGCTTTACTGAGGTTTGGGTTAATGTTAGGTTAAGTTAAGTTCAGGTATAGCTTCACTGAGGTTTGGGTTAAGGTTAGGTTAAGTTCAGGTATAGCTTCACTGAGGTTTGGGTTAAGGTTAGGTTAAGTTCAGGTATAGCTTCACTGAGGTTTGGGTTAAGGTTAGGTTAAGTTCAGGTATAGCTTCACTGAGGTTTGGGTTAAGGTTAGGTTAAGTTCAGGTATAGCTTCACTGAGGTTTGGGTTAAGGTTAGGTTAAGTTCAGGTATAGCTTCACTGAGGTTTGGGTTAATGTTAGGTTAAGTTAAGTTCAGGTATAGCTTCACTGAGGTTTGGGTTAATGTTAGGTTAAGTTCAGGTATAGCTTCACTGAGGTTTGGGTTAATGTTAGGTTAAGTTAGGTATAGCTTCATGTTAGGTTAAAGTTCAGGTATAGCTTCACTGAGGTTTGGGTTAATAGGTTAAGTTCAGGTATAGCTTCACTGAGGTTTGGGTTAAGGTTAGGTTAAGTTCAGGTATAGCTTCACTGAGGTTTGGGTTAATGTTAGGTTAAATAAATTAATTTGATTTGGTTTGATTTAAGTTCAGGTATAGCTTCACTGAGGTTTGTTAGTTAAGGTTCAGGTTAACTGAGGTTCAGGTTATTAGTTCATAGCTTCACTGAGGTTTGGGTTAATGTTAGGTTAAGTTCAGGTATAGCTTCACTGAGGTTTGGGTTAATGTTAGGTTAAGTTCAGGTATAGCTTCACTGAGGTTTGGGTTAATGTTAGGTTAAGTTCAGGTTATAGCTTCACTGAGGTTTGGGTTAATGTTAGGTTAAGTTCAGGTTAAGGTAGCTTCCTCACTGAGGTTTTAAGGTTAGGTTAAGTTCAGGTTAATGTTAGGTTAAGTTCAGGTTAAGGTTAGCTTAAGTTCAGGTTAAGGTTAGGTTAAGTTCAGGTTAAGTTAGGTTAAGTTCAGGTTATAGCTTAACTTAGGTTAAGTTCAGTTCAGGTTTGGGTTAATGTTAGGTTAAGTTCAGGTTAATGTTAGGTTAAGTTCAGGTTAATGTTAGGTTATGTTCAGGTTAATGTTAGGTTAAGTTCAGGTTAATTAGGTTAGGTTAGGTTAAGTTCAGGTTAAGGTTAGCTTCACAGGTTAAGGTTAGGTTATGGGTTAATGTTAGGTTAAGTTCAGGTTAATGTTAGGTTAAGTTCAGGTATAGCTTCACTGAGGTTTGGGTTAATGTTAGGTTAAGTTTAGGTATAGCTTCACTGAGGTTTGGGTTAATGTTAGGTTAAGTTCAGGTATAGCTTCACTGATGGGTTTGGGTTAATGTTAGGTTAAGTTCAGGTTAAGGTATAGCTTCACTGAGGTTCAGGTTAATGTTAGGTTAGGTTCAGGTTAAGGGTTAAGGTTAGGTTAAGTTCACTTAATGTTCAGGTTAATGTTAGGTTAAGTTCAGGTTAAGGTTAGGTTAAGTTCAGGTTAATGTTAGGTTAATGTTAGGTTAAGTTCAGGTTAATGTTAGGTTAAGTTCAGGTTAATGTTAGGTTAAGTTCAGGTTAATGTTAGGTTAAGTTCAGGTTAAGGTTAAGGTTAGGTTAAGTTCAGGTTAAGGTTAGGTTAAGTTCAGGTTAAGGTTAGGTTATGTTCAGGTTAATGTTAGGTTAAGTTCAGGTTAATGTTAGGTTAAGTTCAGGTATAGCTTCACTGAGGTTTGGGTTAATGTTAGGTTAAGTTCAGGTTAAGCTTCACTTAGGTTTGGGTTAATGTTAGGTTAAGTTCAGGTATAGATTCACTGAGGTTTGGGTTAATGTTAGGTTAAGTTCAGGTTAAGGTATAGCTTCACTGAGGTTTGGGTTAATGTTAGGTTAAGTTCAGGTATAGCTTCACTGAGGTTTGGGTTAATGTTAGGTTAAGTTCAGGTATAGCTTTAGGTTTGGGTTAATGTTAGGTTAAGTTCAGGTTAAGGTTAGGTTAGGTTAAGTTCAGGTTAGCTTCACTGAGGTTTGGGTTAACTTAGGTTAAGTGGAGGTTAACTGAGGTTTGGGTTAATGTTAGGTTAAGTGGAGGTATAGCTTCACTGAGGTTTGGGTTAATGTTAGGTTAAGTTCAGGTATAGCTTCACTGAGGTTTGGGTTAATGTTAGGTTAAGTTCAGGTATAGCTTCACTGAGGTTTGGGTTAATGTTAGGTTAAGTTCAGGTTAAGGTTAGGTTAGGTTAAGTTCAGGTTAGCTTCACTGAGGTTTGGGTTAATGTTAGGTTAAGTGGAGGTATAGCTTCACTGAGGTTTGGGTTAATGTTAGGTTAAGTTCAGGTATAGCTTCACTGAGGTTTGGGTTAATGTTAGGTTAAGTTACGTTCAGGTATAACCTCACTGAGGTTTGGGTTAATGTTATGTTAAGTTTAGGTATAGCTTCACTGAGGTTTGGGTTAATGTTAGGTTAAGTTCAGGTATAGCCTCACTGAGGTTTGGGTTAATGTTAGGTTAAGTTTAGGTATAGCTTCACTGAGGTTTGGGTTAATGTTAGGTTAAGTTCAGGTATAACTTCACTGAGGTTTGGGTTAATGGTTAGGTTAAGTTCAGGTTAACTGAGGTTTGGTTAATGTTAGGTTAAGTTCAGGTTAAGGTATAGCTTCACTGAGGTTTGGGTTAATGTTAGGTTAAGTTCAGGTTAATGTTAGGTTAAGTTCAGGTTAAGGTTAGGTTAAGTTCAGGTTAAGGTTAGGTTAAGTTCAGGTTAAGGTTAGGTTAAGTTCAGGTTAATGTTAGGTTAATGTTAGGTTAAGTTCAGGTTAATGTTAGGTTAAGTTCAGGTTAATGTTAGGTTAAGTTCAGGTTAATGTTAGGTTAAGTTCAGGTTAATGTTAGGTTATGTTCAGGTTAATGTTAGGTTAAGTTCAGGTTAAGGTTAGGTTAAGTTCAGGTTAAGGTTAGGTTAAGTTCAGGTTAAGGTTAGGTTATGTTCAGGTTAATGTTAGGTTAAATTCAGGTTAAGTTCAGGTATAGCTTCACTGAGGTTTGGGTTAATGTTAGGTTAAGTGGAGGTATAGCTTCACTGAGGTTTGGGTTAATGTTAGGTTAAGTTCAGGTATAGCTTCACTGAGGTTTGGGTTAATGTTAGGTTAAGTTCAGGTTAAGGTATAGCTTCACTGAGGTTCAGGTTAAGGTTAGGTTAAGTTCAGGTTAAGGTTAGGTTAAGTTCAGGTTAAGGTTAGGTTAAGTTCAGGTTAATGTTAGGTTAAGTTCAGGTTAAGGTTAGGTTAAGTTCAGGTTAAGGTTAGGTTAAGTTCAGGTTAAGGTTAGGTTAAGTTCAGGTTAATGTTAGGTTAAGTTCAGGTTAAGGTTAGGTTAAGTTCAGGTTAAGGTTAGGTTAAGTTCAGGTTAAGGTTAGGTTAAGTTCAGGTTAAGGTTAGGTTATGTTCAGGTTAATGTTAGGTTAAATTCAGGTTAAGGTTAGGTTAAGTTCAGGTATAGCTTCACTGAGGTTTGGGTTAATGTTAGGTTAAGTGGAGGTATAGCTTCACTGAGGTTTGGGTTAATGTTAGGTTAAGTTCAGGTTAGCTTCACTGTTTGGGTTAATGTTAGGTTAAGTTACGTTCAGGTATAACCTCACTGAGGTTTGGGTTAATGTTATGTTAAGTTCAGGTATAGCTTCACTGAGGTTTGGGTTAATGTTAGGTTAAGTGGAGGTATAGCTTCACTGAGGTTTGGGTTAATGTTAGGTTAAGTTCAGGTATAGCTTCACTGAGGTTTGGGTTAATGTTAGGTTAAGTTCAGGTTAAGGTATAGCTTCACTGAGGTTTGGGTTAATGTTAGGTTAAGTTCAGGTTAAGGTATAGCTTCACTGAGGTTCAGGTTAAGGTTAGGTTAAGTTCAGGTTAAGGTTAGGTTAAGTTCAGGTTAAGGTTAGGTTAAGTTCAGGTTAAGGTTAGGTTAAGTTCAGGTTAAGGTTAGGTTAAGTTCAGGTTAAGGTTAGGTTAAGTTCAGGTTAAGGTTAGGTTATGTTCAGGTTAATGTTAGGTTAAATTCAGGTTAAGGTTAGGTTAAGTTCAGGTATAGCTTCACTGAGGTTTGGGTTAATGTTAGGTTAAGTGGAGGTATAGCTTCACTGAGGTTTGGGTTAATGTTAGGTTAAGTTCAGGTATAGCTTCACTGAGGTTTGGGTTAATGTTAGGTTAAGTTACGTTCAGGTATAACCTCACTGAGGTTTGGGTTAATGTTATGTTAAGTTTAGGTATAGCTTCACTGAGGTTTGGGTTAATGTTAGGTTAAGTTCAGGTATAGCTTCACTGAGGTTTGGGTTAATGTTAGGTTAAGTTCAGGTATAGCTTCACTGAGGTTTGGGTTAATGTTAGGTTAAGTTCAGGTTAAGGTATAGCTTCACTGAGGTTCAGGTTAAGGTTAGGTTAAGTTCAGGTTAAGGTTAGGTTAAGTTCAGGTTAATGTTAGGTTAAGTTCAGGTTAAGGTTAGGTTAAGTTCAGGTTAAGGTTAGGTTAAGTTCAGGTTAAGGTTAGGTTAAGTTCAGGTTAATGTTAGTTAGGTTAAGTTCAGGTTAATGTTAGGTTAAGTTCAGGTTAATGTTAGGTTATGTTCAGGTTAATGTTAGGTTAAGTTCAGGTTAAGGTTAGGTTAAGTTCAGGTTAAGGTTAGGTTAAGTTCAGGTTAAGGTTAGGTTAAGTTCAGGTTAAGGTTAGGTTATGTTCAGGTTAATGTTAGGTTAAGTTCAGGTTAATGTTAGGTTAAGTTCAGGTATAGCTTCACTGAGGTTTGGGTTAATGTTAGGTTAAGTGGAGGTATAGCTTCACTGAGGTTTGGGTTAATGTTAGGTTAAGTTCAGGTATAGCTTCACTGAGGTTTGGGTTAATGTTAGGTTAAGTTCAGGTTAAGGTATAGCTTCACTGAGGTTCAGGTTAAGGTTAGGTTAAGTTCAGGTTAAGGTTAGGTTAAGTTCAGGTTAAGGTTAGGTTAAGTTCAGGTTAATGTTAGGTTAAGTTCAGGTTAAGGTTAGGTTAAGTTCAGGTTAAGGTTAGGTTAAGTTCAGGTTAAGGTTAGGTTAAGTTCAGGTTAATGTTAGGTTAAGTTCAGGTTAAGGTTAGGTTAAGTTCAGGTTAAGGTTAGGTTAAGTTCAGGTTAAGGTTAGGTTAAGTTCAGGTTAAGGTTAGGTTAAGTTCAGGTTAAGGTTAGGTTAAGTTCAGGTTAATGTTAGGTTAATGTTAGGTTAAGTTCAGGTTAATGTTAGGTTAAGTTCAAGGTTAATGTTAGGTTAAGTTCAGGTTAAGGTTAGGTTAAGTTCAGGTTAATGTTAGGTTAAGTTCAGGTTAAGGTTAGGTTAAGTTCAGGTTAAGGTTAGGTTAAGTTCAGGTTAAGGTTAGGTTAAGTTCAGGTTAATGTTAGGTTATGTTCAGGTTAATGTTAGTTTAAGTTCAGGTTAAGGTTAGGTTAAGTTCAGGTTAAGGTTAGGTTAAGTTCAGGTTAGGTTAGGTTAAGTTCAGGTTAAGGTTAGGTTATGTTCAGGTTAATGTTAGGTTAAATTCAGGTTAAGGTTAGGTTAAGTTCAGGTATAGCTTCACTGAGGTTTGGGTTAATGTTAGGTTAAGTGGAGGTATAGCTTCACTGAGGTTTGGGTTAATGTTAGGTTAAGTTCAGGTATAGCTTCACTGAGGTTTGGGTTAATGTTAGGTTAAGTTCAGGTTAAGGTATAGCTTCACTGAGGTTCAGGTTAAGTTAGGTTAAGTTCAGGTTAAGGTTAGGTTAAGTTCAGGTTAAGGTTAGGTTAAGTTCAGGTTAATGTTAGGTTAAGTTCAGGTTAAGGTTAGGTTAAGTTCAGGTTAAGGTTAGGTTAAGTTCAGGTTAAGGTTAGGTTAAGTTCAGGTTAATGTTAGGTTAAGTTCAGGTTAAGGTTAGGTTAAGTTCAGGTTAAGGTTAGGTTAAGTTCAGGTTAAGGTTAGGTTAAGTTCAGGTTAAGGTTAGGTTATGTTCAGGTTAATGTTAGGTTAAGTTCAGGTTAATGTTAGGTTAAGTTCAGGTTAAGGTTAGGTTAAGTTCAGGTTAAGGTTAGGTTAAGTTCAGGTTAATGTTAGGTTAATGTTAGGTTAAGTTCAGGTTAATGTTAGGTTAAGTTCAGGTTAATGTTAGGTTATGTTCAGGTTAATGTTAGGTTAAGTTCAGGTTAAGGTTAGGTTAAGTTCAGGTTAAGGTTAGGTTAAGTTCAGGTTAAGGTTAGGTTAAGTTCAGGTTAAGGTTAGGTTATGTTCAGGTTAATGTTAGGTTAAGTTCAGGTTAATGTTAGGTTAAGTTCAGGTATAGCTTCACTGAGGTTTGGGTTAATGTTAGGTTAAGTGGAGGTATAGCTTCACTGAGGTTTGGGTTAATGTTAGGTTAAGTTCAGGTATAGCTTCACTGAGGTTTGGGTTAATGTTAGGTTAAGTTCAGGTTAAGGTATAGCTTCACTGAGGTTCAGGTTAAGGTTAGGTTAAGTTCAGGTTAAGGTTAGGTTAAGTTCAGGTTAAGGTTAGGTTAAGTTCAGGTTAATGTTAGGTTAAGTTCAGGTTAAGGTTAGGTTAAGTTCAGGTTAAGGTTAGGTTAAGTTCAGGTTAAGGTTAGGTTAAGTTCAGGTTAATGTTAGGTTAAGTTCAGGTTAAGGTTAGGTTAAGTTCAGGTTAAGGTTAGGTTAAGTTCAGGTTAAGGTTAGGTTAAGTTCAGGTTAAGGTTAGGTTAAGTTCAGGTTAAGGTTAGGTTAAGTTCAGGTTAATGTTAGGTTAATGTTAGGTTAAGTTCAGGTTAATGTTAGGTTAAGTTCAAGGTTAATGTTAGGTTAAGTTCAGGTTAAGGTTAGGTTAAGTTCAGGTTAATGTTAGGTTAAGTTCAGGTTAAGGTTAGGTTAAGTTCAGGTTAAGGTTAGGTTAAGTTCAGGTTAAGGTTAGGTTAAGTTCAGGTTAATGTTAGGTTATGTTCAGGTTAATGTTAGTTTAAGTTCAGGTTAAGGTTAGGTTAAGTTCAGGTTAAGGTTAGGTTAAGTTCAGGTTAAGGTTAGGTTAAGTTCAGGTTAAGGTTAGGTTATGTTCAGGTTAATGTTAGGTTAAATTCAGGTTAAGGTTAGGTTAAGTTCAGGTATAGCTTCACTGAGGTTTGGGTTAATGTTAGGTTAAGTGGAGGTATAGCTTCACTGAGGTTTGGGTTAATGTTAGGTTAAGTTCAGGTATAGCTTCACTGAGGTTTGGGTTAATGTTAGGTTAAGTTCAGGTTAAGGTATAGCTTCACTGAGGTTCAGGTTAAGGTTAGGTTAAGTTCAGGTTAAGGTTAGGTTAAGTTCAGGTTAAGGTTAGGTTAAGTTCAGGTTAATGTTAGGTTAAGTTCAGGTTAAGGTTAGGTTAAGTTCAGGTTAAGGTTAGGTTAAGTTCAGGTTAAGGTTAGGTTAAGTTCAGGTTAATGTTAGGTTAAGTTCAGGTTAAGGTTAGGTTAAGTTCAGGTTAAGGTTAGGTTAAGTTCAGGTTAAGGTTAGGTTAAGTTCAGGTTAAGGTTAGGTTATGTTCAGGTTAATGTTAGGTTAAATTCAGGTTAAGGTTAGGTTAAGTTCAGGTATAGCTTCACTGAGGTTTGGGTTAATGTTAGGTTAAGTGGAGGTATAGCTTCACTGAGGTTTGGGTTAATGTTAGGTTAAGTTCAGGTATAGCTTCACTGAGGTTTGGTTTAATGTTAGGTTAAGTTCAGGTTAAGGTATAGCTTCACTGAGGTTCAGGTTAAGGTTAGGTTAAGTTCAGGTTAAGGTTAGGTTAAGTTCAGGTTAAGGTTAGGTTAAGTTCAGGTTAATGTTAGGTTAAGTTCAGGTTAAGGTTAGGTTAAGTTCAGGTTAAGGTTAGGTTAAGTTCAGGTTAAGGTTAGGTTAAGTTCAGGTTAATGTTAGGTTAAGTTCAGGTTAAGGTTAGGTTAAGTTCAGGTTAAGGTTAGGTTAAGTTCAGGTTAAGGTTAGGTTAAGTTCAGGTTAATGTTAGGTTAATGTTAGGTTAAGTTCAGGTTAATGTTAGGTTAAGTTCAGGTTAATGTTAATGTTAGGTTAAGGTTAGGTTAAGGTTAAGTTCAGGTTAATATTAGGTTAAGTTCAGGTTAAGGTTAGGTTAAGTTCAGGTTAATGTTAGGTTAAGTTCAGGTTAAGTTCAGGTTAATGTTAGGTTATGTTCAGGTTAATGTTAGGTTAAGTTCAGGTTAAGGTTAGGTTAAGTTCAGGTTAATGTTAGGTTAAGTTCAGGTTAGTGTTAGGTAAAGTTCAGGTTAATGTTAGGTAAAGTTCAGGTTAAGGTTAGGTTAAGTTCAGGTTAAGGTTAGGTTATGTTCAGGTTAATGTTAGGTTATGTTCAGGTTAATGTTAGGTTAAGTTCAAGTTAAGGTTAGGTTATGTTCAGGTTAATGTTAGGTTAAGTTCAGGTTAATGTTAGGTTAAGTTCAGGTTAATGTTAGGTAAAGTTCAGGTTAATGTTAGGTAAAGTTCAGGTTAAGGTTAGGTTAAGTTCAGGTTAAGGTTAGGTTAAGTTCAGGTTAATGTTAGGTTAAGTTCAGGTTAATGTTAATGTTAGGTTAAGGTTAGGTTAAGTTCAGGTTAATATTAGGTTAAGTTCAGGTTAAGGTTAGGTTAAGTTCAGGTTAATGTTAGGTTAAGTTCAGGTTAAGTTCACGTTAATGTTAGGTTAAGTTCAGGTTAAGGTTAGGTTAAGTTCAGGTTAAGGTTAAGGTTAGGTTAAGTTCAGGTTAAGTTCAGGTTAAGGTTAAGTTCAGGTTAAGGTTAAGTTCAGGTTAAGTTTAGGTTAAGTTCAGGTTAATGTTAGGTTAAGTTCAGGTTAAGGTTAGGTTAGGTTAAGTTCAGGTTAATGTTAGGTTAAGTTCAGGTTAAGGTTAGGTTAAGTTCAGGTTAAGGTTAGGTAAAGTTCAGGTTAATGTTAGGTTAAGTTCAGGTTAATGTTAGGGTTAGGGTTAGGGTTAGGGTTAGGGTTAGGGTTAGGGTTAGGGTTAGGGTTAGTTTGGGTTAATGTTAGGTTAAGTTCAGGTATAGCTTCACTGAGGTTTGGGTTAATGTTAGGTTAAGTTACGTTCAGGTATAACCTCACTGAGGTTCGGGTTAATGTTATGTTAAGTTTAGGTATAGCTTCACTGAGTTTTGGGTTAATGTTAGGTTAAGTTCAGGTATAGCTTCACTGAGGTTTGGGTTAATGTTAGGTTAAGTTCAGGTTAAGGTATAGCTTCACTGAGGTTTGGGTTAATGTTAGGTTAAGTTCAGGTTAAGGTATAGCTTCACTGAGGTTCAGGTTAAGGTTAGGTTAAGTTCAGGTTAATGTTAGGTTAAGTTCAGGTTAATGTTAGGTTAAGTTCAGGTTAAGGTTAGGTTAAGTTCAGGTTAAGGTTAGGTTAAGTTCAGGTTAAGGTTAGGTTAAGTTCAGGTTAATGTTAGGTTAATGTTAGGTTAAGTTCAGGTTAATGTTAGGTTAAGTTCAGGTTAATGTTAGGTTATGTTCAGGTTAATGTTAGGTTAAGTTCAGGTTAAGGTTAGGTTAAGTTCAGGTTAAGGTTAGGTTAAGTTCAGGTTAAGGTTAGGTTATGTTCAGGTTAATGTTAGGTTAAATTCAGGTTAAGTTCAGGTATAGCTTCACTGAGGTTTGGGTTAATGTTAGGTTAAGTGGAGGTATAGCTTCACTGAGGTTTGGGTTAATGTTAGGTTAAGTTCAGGTATAGCTTCACTGAGGTTTGGGTTAATGTTAGGTTAAGTTCAGGTTAAGGTATAGCTTCACTGAGGTTCAGGTTAAGGTTAGGTTAAGTTCAGGTTAAGGTTAGGTTAAGTTCAGGTTAAGGTTAGGTTAAGTTCAGGTTAATGTTAGGTTAAGTTCAGGTTAAGGTTAGGTTAAGTTCAGGTTAAGGTTAGGTTAAGTTCAGGTTAAGGTTAGGTTAAGTTCAGGTTAATGTTAGGTTAAGTTCAGGTTAAGGTTAGGTTAAGTTCAGGTTAAGGTTAGGTTAAGTTCAGGTTAAGGTTAGGTTAAGTTCAGGTTAAGGTTAGGTTAAGTTCAGGTTAAGGTTAGGTTAAGTTCAGGTTAATGTTAGGTTAATGTTAGGTTAAGTTCAGGTTAATGTTAGGTTAAGTTCAAGGTTAATGTTAGGTTAAGTTCAGGTTAAGGTTAGGTTATGTTCAGGTTAATGTTAGGTTATGTTCAGGTTAATGTTAGGTTAAGTTCAAGTTAAGGTTAGGTTATGTTCAGGTTAATGTTAGGTTAAGTTCAGGTTAATGTTAGGTTAAGTTCAGGTTAATGTTAGGTAAAGTTCAGGTTAATGTTAGGTAAAGTTCAGGTTAAGGTTAGGTTAAGTTCAGGTTAAGGTTAGGTTAAGTTCAGGTTAAGGTTAGGTTAAGTTCAGGTTAAGGTTAGGTTAAGGTTAGGTTAAGTTCAGGTTAATATTAGGTTAAGTTCAGGTTAAGGTTAGGTTAAGTTCAGGTTAATGTTAGGTTAAGTTCAGGTTAAGTTCACGTTAATGTTAGGTTAAGTTCAGGTTAAGGTTAGGTTAAGTTCAGGTTAAGGTTAAGGTTAGGTTAAGTTCAGGTTAAGTTCAGGTTAAGGTTAAGTTCAGGTTAAGGTTAAGTTCAGGTTAAGTTTAGGTTAAGTTCAGGTTAATGTTAGGTTAAGTTCAGGTTAAGGTTAGGTTAGGTTAAGTTCAGGTTAATGTTAGGTTAAGTTCAGGTTAAGGTTAGGTTAAGTTCAGGTTAAGGTTAGGTAAAGTTCAGGTTAATGTTAGGTTAAGTTCAGGTTAATGTTAGGGTTAGGGTTAGGGTTAGGGTTAGGGTTAGGGTTAGTTTGGGTTAATGTTAGGTTAAGTTCAGGTATAGCTTCACTGAGGTTTGGGTTAATGTTAGGTTAAGTTACGTTCAGGTATAACCTCACTGAGGTTTGGGTTAATGTTATGTTAAGTTTAGGTATAGCTTCACTGAGGTTTGGGTTAATGTTAGGTTAAGTTCAGGTATAGCTTCACTGAGGTTTGGGTTAATGTTAGGTTAAGTTCAGGTATAGCTTCACTGAGGTTTGGGTTAATGTTAGGTTAAGTTCAGGTTAAGGTATAGCTTCACTGAGGTTCAGGTTAAGGTTAGGTTAAGTTCAGGTTAAGGTTAGGTTAAGTTCAGGTTAATGTTAGGTTAAGTTCAGGTTAAGGTTAGGTTAAGTTCAGGTTAAGGTTAGGTTAAGTTCAGGTTAAGGTTAGGTTAAGTTCAGGTTAATGTTAGGTTAATGTTAGGTTAAGTTCAGGTTAATGTTAGGTTAAGTTCAGGTTAATGTTAGGTTATGTTCAGGTTAATGTTAGGTTAAGTTCAGGTTAAGGTTAGGTTAAGTTCAGGTTAAGGTTAGGTTAAGTTCAGGTTAAGGTTAGGTTAAGTTCAGGTTAAGGTTAGGTTATGTTCAGGTTAATGTTAGGTTAAGTTCAGGTTAATGTTAGGTTAAGTTCAGGTATAGCTTCACTGAGGTTTGGGTTAATGTTAGGTTAAGTGGAGGTATAGCTTCACTGAGGTTTGGGTTAATGTTAGGTTAAGTTCAGGTATAGCTTCACTGAGGTTTGGGTTAATGTTAGGTTAAGTTCAGGTTAAGGTATAGCTTCACTGAGGTTCAGGTTAAGGTTAGGTTAAGTTCAGGTTAAGGTTAGGTTAAGTTCAGGTTAAGGTTAGGTTAAGTTCAGGTTAATGTTAGGTTAAGTTCAGGTTAAGGTTAGGTTAAGTTCAGGTTAAGGTTAGGTTAAGTTCAGGTTAAGGTTAGGTTAAGTTCAGGTTAATGTTAGGTTAAGTTCAGGTTAAGGTTAGGTTAAGTTCAGGTTAAGGTTAGGTTAAGTTCAGGTTAAGGTTAGGTTAAGTTCAGGTTAAGGTTAGGTTAAGTTCAGGTTAAGGTTAGGTTAAGTTCAGGTTAATGTTAGGTTAATGTTAGGTTAAGTTCAGGTTAATGTTAGGTTAAGTTCAAGGTTAATGTTAGGTTAAGTTCAGGTTAAGGTTAGGTTAAGTTCAGGTTAATGTTAGGTTAAGTTCAGGTTAAGGTTAGGTTAAGTTCAGGTTAAGGTTAGGTTAAGTTCAGGTTAAGGTTAGGTTAAGTTCAGGTTAATGTTAGGTTATGTTCAGGTTAATGTTAGTTTAAGTTCAGGTTAAGGTTAGGTTAAGTTCAGGTTAAGGTTAGGTTAAGTTCAGGTTAAGGTTAGGTTAAGTTCAGGTTAAGGTTAGGTTATGTTCAGGTTAATGTTAGGTTAAATTCAGGTTAAGGTTAGGTTAAGTTCAGGTATAGCTTCACTGAGGTTTGGGTTAATGTTAGGTTAAGTGGAGGTATAGCTTCACTGAGGTTTGGGTTAATGTTAGGTTAAGTTCAGGTATAGCTTCACTGAGGTTTGGGTTAATGTTAGGTTAAGTTCAGGTTAAGGTATAGCTTCACTGAGGTTCAGGTTAAGGTTAGGTTAAGTTCAGGTTAAGGTTAGGTTAAGTTCAGGTTAAGGTTAGGTTAAGTTCAGGTTAATGTTAGGTTAAGTTCAGGTTAAGGTTAGGTTAAGTTCAGGTTAAGGTTAGGTTAAGTTCAGGTTAAGGTTAGGTTAAGTTCAGGTTAATGTTAGGTTAAGTTCAGGTTAAGGTTAGGTTAAGTTCAGGTTAAGGTTAGGTTAAGTTCAGGTTAAGGTTAGGTTAAGTTCAGGTTAAGGTTAGGTTATGTTCAGGTTAATGTTAGGTTAAATTCAGGTTAAGGTTAGGTTAAGTTCAGGTATAGCTTCACTGAGGTTTGGGTTAATGTTAGGTTAAGTGGAGGTATAGCTTCACTGAGGTTTGGGTTAATGTTAGGTTAAGTTCAGGTATAGCTTCACTGAGGTTTGGGTTAATGTTAGGTTAAGTTCAGGTTAAGGTATAGCTTCACTGAGGTTCAGGTTAAGGTTAGGTTAAATTCAGGTTAAGGTTAGGTTAAGTTCAGGTTAAGGTTAGGTTAAGTTCAGGTTAATGTTAGGTTAAGTTCAGGTTAAGGTTAGGTTAAGTTCAGGTTAAGGTTAGGTTAAGTTCAGGTTAAGGTTAGGTTAAGTTCAGGTTAATGTTAGGTTAAGTTCAGGTTAAGGTTAGGTTAAGTTCAGGTTAAGGTTAGGTTAAGTTCAGGTTAAGGTTAGGTTAAGTTCAGGTTAATGTTAGGTTAATGTTAGGTTAAGTTCAGGTTAATGTTAGGTTAAGTTCAGGTTAATGTTAATGTTAGGTTAAGGTTAGGTTAAGGTTAGGTTCAGGTTAATATTAGGTTAAGTTCAGGTTAAGGTTAGGTTAAGTTCAGGTTAATGTTAGGTTAAGTTCAGGTTAAGGTTAGGTTAAGTTCAGGTTAAGGTTAGGTTATGTTCAGGTTAATGTTAGGTTAAGTTCAGGTTAAGGTTAGGTTAAGTTCAGGTTAATGTTAGGTTAAGTTCAGGTTAGTGTTAGGTAAAGTTCAGGTTAATGTTAGGTAAAGTTCAGGTTAAGGTTAGGTTAAGTTCAGGTTAAGGTTAGGTTATGTTCAGGTTAATGTTAGGTTATGTTCAGGTTAATGTTAGGTTAAGTTCAAGTTAAGGTTAGGTTATGTTCAGGTTAATGTTAGGTTAAGTTCAGGTTAATGTTAGGTTAAGTTCAGGTTAATGTTAGGTAAAGTTCAGGTTAATGTTAGGTAAAGTTCAGGTTAAGGTTAGGTTAAGTTCAGGTTAAGGTTAGGTTAAGTTCAGGTTAAGGTTAGGTTAAGTTCAGGTTAAGGTTAGGTTAAGGTTAGGTTAAGTTCAGGTTAATATTAGGTTAAGTTCAGGTTAAGGTTAGGTTAAGTTCAGGTTAATGTTAGGTTAAGTTCAGGTTAAGTTCACGTTAATGTTAGGTTAAGTTCAGGTTAAGGTTAGGTTAAGTTCAGGTTAAGGTTAAGGTTAGGTTAAGTTCAGGTTAAGTTCAGGTTAAGGTTAAGTTCAGGTTAAGGTTAAGTTCAGGTTAAGTTTAGGTTAAGTTCAGGTTAATGTTAGGTTAAGTTCAGGTTAAGGTTAGGTTAGGTTAAGTTCAGGTTAATGTTAGGTTAAGTTCAGGTTAAGGTTAGGTTAAGTTCAGGTTAAGGTTAGGTAAAGTTCAGGTTAATGTTAGGTTAAGTTCAGGTTAATGTTAGGTTAAGTTCAGGTTAAGGTTAGGTTAAGTTCAGGTTAAGGTTAAG
>NW_026287885.1:0-12646 GCF_023373465.1 Oncorhynchus keta | reverse complement strand
CACCCTGTAAAACAACACATTACAGACCTGACCCTGTAAAACAACACATTACAGACAGGACTGACCCTGTAAAACAACACATTACAGACAGGACTGACCCTGTAAAAACAACACATTACAGACAGGACTGACCCTGTAAAACAACACATTACAGACAGGACTGACCCTGTAAAACAACACATTACAGACAGGACTGACCCTGTAAAACAACACATTACAGACAGGACTGACCCTGTAAAACAACACATTACAGACAGGACCCGACCCTGTAAAACAACACATTACAGACAGGACCGACCCTGTAAAACAACACATTACAGACAGGACCCCTGTAAAACAACACATTACAGACAGGACTGACCCTGTAAAACTGTAAAACAACACATTACAGACAGGACTGACCCTGTAAAAACACACATACAGGACCGACCCTGTAAAAACAACACATTACAGACAGGACTGACCCTGTAAACAACACATTACAGACAGGACTGACCCTGTAAAACAACACATTACAGACAGGACCGACCCTGTAAAACAACACATTACAGACAGGACTGACCCTGTGAAAACAACACATTACAGACAGGACTGACCCTGTAAAACAACACATTACAGACAGGACTGACCCTGTAAAACAACACATTACAGACAGGACTGACCCTGTAAAACAACAGCACTGACCCTGTCTCTAAAACAACACATTACAGACAGAGGAGGACTATGTAAAACAACACATTAATATTATATGACAGTACCCTGTAAAACAACAGCACTGCCTCTCTATAACAGAGGAGGTATATTAATATTATATGACAGTACTGATAACGAGGAGGTATATTAATATTATATGACTCTATCTCTATAACAGAGGAGGTATATTAATATTATATGACAGTACTGACGTCTCTATAACAGAGGAGGTATATTAATATTATATGACAGTACTGACATATTTCTCCAGAGTTTTCTCTCTCTCCTGAGGCTCCTCGAGGGGCGGGGCACACATGTCGGAGATGGAGACGCCACTGCACGTGCTCAGAGCGATCAGGAAGACCACACGACCTTTTCCCTCTTTCAGAAACCGCGTGAACAGCTGAGACTGGTTGGGTAGAACACTGGACAGGTCCACCTCACACCTGATACAAACAGAACAGAACACACAATGACAGGACACACAGAGACAGAACACACAGAGACACACAGAGACAGGACACACAGAGACAGAACACACAATGACAGGACACACAGAGACAGAACACACAGAGACAGGACACACAGAGACAGAACACACAGAGACAGGACACACAGAGACAGAACACACAGAGACCGAACACACAGAGACACACAGAGACAGGACACACAGAGACAGAACACACAGAGACAGAACACACAGAGACAGAACACACAGAGACAGGACACACAGAGACAGAACACACAGAGACAGAACACACAGAGACAGAACACACAGAGACAGGACACACAGAGACAGAACACACAGAGACAGGACACACAGAGACAGGACACACAGGACAGGACACAGAGACAGGACACACAGAGACAGGACACACAATGACAGGACACACAGAGACAGAACACACAGAGACAGAACACACAGAGAGAGAACACACAGAGACAGGACACACAATGACAGGACACACAGAGACAGGACACACAATGACAGGACACACAGAGACAGAACACACAGAGACACACAGAGACACACAGAGACACACAGAGACAGAACACAGAACAGAACACACAGAGACAGAACACACAGAGACAGGACACACAGAGACAGGACACACAGAGACAGAACACACAATGACAGGACACACAGAGACAGGACACACAATGACAGGACACACAGAGACAGAACACACAGAGACACACAGAGACACACAGAGACACACAGAGACAGGACACACAGAGACAGAACACACAGAGACAGGACACACAGAGACAGAACACACAGAGACAGGACACACAGAGACAGAACACACAGAGACAGGACACACAGAGACAGAACACACAGAGACAGAACACACACATCAACAATATGAGGCCGTATGGTTTGGTTCAAACAAGGAGGAAAGGTTCGTCTTATGCATTTGCAAGGAAAAGAGACTATAAAGTTGATGGCTGAAAGACAGACAAATCAGTGGTATCATTCATTTGACATCACAATGATTCTACAGAGATCCAGAATGACCATGTTGGAACTAAAGAGATCCAGAATGACCATGTTGTAACTAAAGGGATCCAGAATGACCCATGTTGTAACTACAGAGATCCAGAATGACCCATGTTGTAACTACAGAGATCCAGAATGACCCATGTTGTAACTAAAGAGATCCAGAATGAGCCATGTTGTAACTACAGAGATCCAGAATGACCATGTTGTAACTACAGAGATCCAGAATGACCATGTTGTAACTACAGAGATCCAGAATGACCATGTTGTAACTACAGAGATCCAGAATGACCATGTTGTAACTACAGAGATCCAGAATGACCATGTTGTAACTACAGAGATCCAGAATGACCATGTTGTAACTACAGAGATCCAGAATGACCCATGTTGTAACTACAGAGATCCAGAATGACCATGTTGTAACTACAGAGATCCAGAATGACCATGTTGTAACTACAGAGATCCAGAATGACCATGTTGTAACTACAGAGATCCAGAATGACCATGTTGTAACTAAAGGGATCCAGAATGACCATGTTGTAACTACAGAGATCCAGAATGACCATGTTGTAACTACAGAGATCCAGAATGACCATGTTGTAACTACAGAGATCTAGAATGACCATGTTGTAACTACAGAGATCCAGAATGACCATGTTGTAACTACAGAGATCCAGAATGACCATGTTGTAACTACAGAGATCCAGAATGACCATGTTGTAACTAAAGGGATCCAGAATGACCATGTTGTAACTACAGAGATCCAGAATGACCATGTAGTAACTACGGAGATCCAGAATGACCATGTTGTAACTACAGAGATCCAGAATGACCATGTTGTAACTACAGAGATCCAGAATGACCATGTTGTAACTACAGAGATCCAGAATGACCATGTTGTAACTACAGAGATCCAGAATGACCATGTTGTAACTACAGAGATCCAGAATGACCATGTTGTAACTACAGAGATCCAGAATGACCATGTTGTAACTAAAGAGATCCAGAATGAGCCATGTTGTAACTACAGAGATCCAGAATGACCATGTTGTAACTACAGAGATCCAGAATGACCATGTTGTAACTACAGAGATCCAGAATGACCATGTTGTAACTCACATGCCGTAACACTCCTCATATTTGCGTCCCTCTTTGTTCCAGACCTCTATCTCCAGCACCCCAGGACCCTCCGGGAACCGGTTGAAGTCAAACCTCTCCCTCCACTGGGGGTTGGCCTTCTTGGGCTGGTTCTGAAGATAGGAGGGGAGAGAGGACTTAGAGGTGGAGGGAGAGTGTGTGTGTGTGTATGTGTGTGTGTGTCCATATGTGTGTGTGTGTGTCCATATGTGTGTGTGTGTGTGTGTGTGTGTGTGTGTGTGTGTGTGTGTGTGTGTGTGTGTGTGTGTGTGTGTTGTGTATGAGTGTGTGTGTCCATATGTGTGCAACTCCTACCCTGCTCTTGTATCTCTGCTCCCCCAGTCTGAACCGAACAAACAGCTCTCCAGGTCCGTCCTCTGGCAGGTCCTGTCCCTCCACCAGGGTCACCCCCACGACACCTGACCACAGCTGAGACTTCCTCAGAGACTCTGATAGACGACCACTCTGGGCCAGCGGAGACTGGCGGGAGGAGGAGGAGAGGACAGTCAGTTCTATCGATAACCTGTTCAAATACCATGTTATATCCCCACTACTGTTATCATGCTACGCTATCACTATACACTGTGTTATAACAGATAAACACCAGGTAAATGGATTTCAAATGAGCCATGCTATATCACCATTATAAACACAGATAAACATGAGGTAGATGGATTTCAAATGAGCCATGCTATATCACCATTATAAACACAGATAAACACCAGGTAAATGGATTTCAAATGAGCCATGCTATATCACCATTATAAACACAGATAAACACCAGGTAAATAGATTTCAAATGAGTCATGCTATATCACCATTATAAACACAGATAAACACCAGGTAAATGGATTTCAAATGAGCCATGTTATATCACCATTATAAACACAGATAAATACCAGGTAAATAGATTTCAAATGAGCCATGCTATATCACCATTATAAACACAGATAAACACCAGGTAAATAGATTTCAAATGAGTCATGCTATATCACCATTATAAACACAGATAAACACCAGGTAAATGGATTTCAAATGAGCCATGTTATATCACCATTATAAACACAGATAAATACCAGGTAAATGGATTTCAAATGAGCCATGCTATATCACCATTATAAACACAGATAAATACCAGGTAAATGGATTTCAAATGAGCCATGCTATATCACCATTATAAACACAGATAAACACCAGGTAAATAGATTTCAAATGAGCCATGCTATATCACCATTATAAACACAGATAAACACCAGGTAAATGGATTTCAAATGAGCCATGCTATATCACCATTATAAACACAGATAAATACCAGGTACATGGATTTCAAATGAGCCATGCTATATCACCATTATAAACACAGATAAACACCAGGTAAATGGATTTCAAATGAGCCATGCTATATCACCATTATAAACACAGATAAACACCAGGTAAATGGATTTCAAATGAGCCATGCTATATCACCATTATAAACACAGATAAACACCAGGTAAATGGATTTCAAATGAGCCATGCTATATCACCATTATAAACACAGATAAACACCAGGTAAATGGATTTCAAATGAGCCATGCTATATCACCATTATAAACACAGATAAACATGAGGTAGATGGATTTCAAATGAGCCATGCTATATCACCATTATAAACACAGATAAACACCAGGTAAATGGATTTCAAATGAGCCATGTTATATCACCATTATAAACACAGATAAACACCAGGTAAATGGATTTCAAATGAGCCATGCTATATCACCATTATAAACACAGATAAACACCAGGTAAATGGATTTCAAATGAGCCATGTTATATCACCATTATAAACACAGATAAATACCAGGTAAATGGATTTCAAATGAGCCATGCTATATCACCATTATAAACACAGATAAATACCAGGTAAATGGATTTCAAATGAGCCATGCTATATCACCATTATAAACACAGATAAACACCAGGTAAATAGATTTCAAATGAGCCATGCTATATCACCATTATAAACACAGATAAACACCAGGTAAATGGATTTCAAATGAGCCATGCTATATCACCATTATAAACACAGATAAACACCAGGTAAATGGATTTCAAATGAGCCATGCTATATCACCATTATAAACACAGATAAACACCAGGTAAATGGATTTCAAATGAGCCATGCTATATCACCATTATAAACACAGATAAACACCAGGTAAATGGATTTCAAATGAGCCATGCTATATCACCATTATAAACACAGATAAACACCAGGTAAATGGATTTCAAATGAGCCATGCTATATCACCATTATAAACACAGATAAACACCAGGTAAATGGATTTCAAATGAGCCATGCTATATCACCATTATAAACACAGATAAACACCAGGTAAATGGATTTCAAATGAGCCATGCTATATCACCATTATAAACACAGATAAACACTAGGTAAATGGATTTCAAATGAGCCATGCTATATCACCATTATAAACACAGATAAACACCAGGTAAATGGATTTCAAATGAGCCATGCTATATCACCATTATAAACACAGATAAACACCAGGTAAATAGATTTCAAATGAGCTGAACACTGGAAAACAATATTTCTGAATACTATTTGTATAATCTTGACACTTACTACAACAATATGTCCAGGCATATTGGTCCCCTTTAATAAGACTAACAGCAGCCAGTGAAGGACTTCCATCAATCAGACAGACAGAAGACTAGTGTTCTGACTTCAGCAACCAAAATAGCACCCTATTCCCTACGCAGTGTACAGTATATTCCCCTTAGTGCTCTGGTCTAAAGTAGTGCACTATATAGAGAATAGGGTGGCATAGTGCTCTGGTCTAAAGTAGTGCACTATATAGGGAATAGGGTGGCATAGTGCTCTGGTCTAAAGTAGTGTACAGTATATTCCCCTTAGTGCTCTGGTCTAAAGTAGTGCACTATATAGGGAATAGGGTGGCATAGTGCTCTGGTCTAAAGTAGTGCACTATATAGGGAATATGGTGGCATAGTGCTCTGGTCTAAAGTAGTGTACTATATAGGGAATAGGGTGCCATAGTGCTCTGGTCTAAAGTAGTGTACTATATAGGGAATAGGGTGCCATAGTGCTCTGGTCTAAAGTAGTGTACTATATAGGGAATAGGGTGCCATAGTGCTCTGGTCTAAAGTAGTGCACTATATAGGGAATAGGGTGCCATAGTGCTCTGGTCTAAAGTAGTGCACTATATAGGGAATATGGTGCCATAGGGCTCTGGTCTAAAGTAGTACACTATATAGGGAATAGGGTGCCATAGTGCTCTGGTCTAAAGTAGTGCACTATATAGGGAATAGGGTGGCATAGTGCTCTGGTCTAAAGTAGTGCACTATATAGGGAATAGGGTGGCATAGTACTCTGGTCTAAAGTAGTGTACTATATAGGGAATAGGGAGCCATTCGTGGCGCACACTAAGACTCATCTGCTCTAAGATAATTAGGTGAGCTTACATCAAGAGAAAACTGACAGAGAAATACATTAAGCTCCTATTCAGTTCACTGGATTAGCTGTGACACAAATTGCACCCTATTCTCGTGTAGTGCACTACTTTAGACCAGGTAGGGAATAGGGTGCCATTATGGACGAGGACCCTGTCTCAGAGCAATCATCTTCCGGCTGTACCGGAGCTTAATAAAACATGCTGTTTAAATCTGTTTCATACGGTATGCAAACAGCGGAGGACGACACACTGCAAAGACATAGAACCAACCTGCTACACTTTAACACCATCAAATCAAACACATCATTTATTTAACAGAGATTATTAGCAGGGATGTGTGGCAGGAACTCATTATAAAACACTGAATGGGTTCTTGGTGGTATACTGCCCTCTAGTGGAGAAAGACCAATGTCCAGCTTCATGGGACTGATTCGGTCCATACAAATGAATTGTTTCAATGAAAAACTGTTTTGGATCCTGATTAAATAGTGGTGTCAGTATACTAGAGTGGATCCTGATCAAATAGTGGTGTCAGTACACTAGAGTGGATCCTGATTAAATAGTGGTGTCAGTACACTAGAGTGGATCCTGATTAAATAGTGGTGTCAGTATACTAGAGTGGATCCTGATTAAATAGTGGTGTCAGTACACTAGAGTGGATCCTGATTAAATAGTGGTGTCAGTATACTAGAGTGGATCCTGATTAAATAGTGGTGTCAGTATACTAGAGTGGATCCTGATTAAATAGTGGTGTCAGTATACTAGAGTGGATCCTGATTAAATAGTGGTGTCAGTATACTAGAGTGGATCCTGATTAAATAGTGGTGTCAGTATACTAGAGTGGATCTTGATTAAATAGTGGTGTCAGTATACTAGAGTGGATCCTGATTAAATAGTGGTGTCAGTATACTAGAGTGGATCCTGATTAAATAGTGGTGTCAGTATACTAGAGTGGATCCTGATTAAATAGTGGTGTCAGTATACTAGAGTGGATCCTGATTAAATAGTGGTGTCAGTATACTAGAGTGGATCCTGATTAAATAGTGGTGTCAGTATACTAGAGTGGATCCTGATTAAATAGTGGTGTCAGTATACTAGAGTGGATCCTGATTAAATAGTGGTGTCAGTATACTAGAGTGGATCCTTATTAAATAGTGGTGTCAGTATACTAGAGTGGATCCTGATTAAATAGTGGTGTCAGTATACTAGAGTGGATCCTGATTAAATAGTGGTGTCAGTATACTAGAGTGGATCCTGATTAAATAGTGGTGTCAGTACACTAGAGTGGATCCTGATTAAATAGTGGTGTCAGTATACTAGAGTGGATCCTGATTAAATAGTGGTGTCAGTATACTAGAGTGGATCCTGATTAAATAGTGGTGTCAGTATACTAGAGTGGATCCTGATTAAATAGTGGTGTCAGTATACTAGAGTGGATCCTGATTAAATAGTGGTGTCAGTACACTAGAGTGGATCCTGATTAAATAGTGGTGTCAGTACACTAGAGTGGATCCTGATTAAATAGTGGTGTCAGAACACTAGAGTGGATCCTGATTAAATAGTGGTGTCACTACACTAGAGTGGATCCTTAGTGATTAAATAGTGGTGTCAGTATACTAGAGTGGATCCTGATTAAATAGTGGTGTCAGTACACTAGAGTGGATCCTGATTAAATAGTGGTGTCAGTACACTAGAGTGGATCCTGATTAAATAGTGGTGTCAGTATACTAGAGTGGATCCTGATTAAATAGTGGTGTCAGTTTACTAGAGTGTATCCTGATTAAATAGTGGTGTCAGCACACTAGAGTGGATCCTGATTAAATAGTGGTGTCAGCACACTAGAGTGGATCCTGATTAAATAGTAGTGTCAGTACACTAGAGTGGATCCTTAGTGATTAAATATGTGTCAGTACACTAGAGTGGATCCTGATTAAATAGTGGTGTCAGCACACTAGAGTGGATCCTGATTAAATAGTGGTGTCAGTACACTAGAGTGGATCCTGATTAAATAGTGGTGTCAGTACACTAGAGTGGATCCTAAGTGATTAAATAGCGGTGTCAGTACACTAGAGTGGATCCTGATTAAATAGTGGTGTCAGTACACTAGAGTGGATCCTGATTTAATAGTGGTGTCAGTACACTAGAGTGGATCCTGATTAAATAGTAGTGTCAGTATACTAGAGTGGATCGTTAGTGATTAAATAGTGGTGTCAGTACACTAGAGTGGATCCTAAGTGATTAAATAGTGGTGTCAGTACACTAGAGTGGATCCTAAGTGATTAAATAGTGGTGTCAGTATACTAGAGTGGATCCTGATTAAACAGTGGTGTCAGTACACTAGAGTGGATCCTAAGTGATTAAATAGTGGTGTCAGTACACTAGAGTGGATCCTAAGTGATTAAATAGTGGTGTCAGTACACTAGAGTGGATCCTAAGTGATTAAATAGTGGTGTCACTACACTAGAGTGGATCCTAAGTGATTAAATAGTGGTGTCACTACACTAGAGTGGATCCTTAGTGATTAAATAGTGGTGTCAGTACACTAGAGTGGATCCTGATTAAATAGTGGTGTCAGTACACTAGAGTGGATCCTTAGTGATTAAATAGTGGTGTCAGTACACTAGAGTGGATCCTTAGTGATTAAATAGTGGTGTCAGTACACTAGAGTGGATCCTTAGTGATTAAATAGTGGTGTCAGTACACTAGAGTGGATCCTTAGTGATTAAATAGTGGTGTCAGTACACTAGAGTGGATCCTGATTAAATAGTGGTGTCAGTATACTAGAGTGGATCCTGATTAAATAGTGGTGTCAGTACACTAGAGTGGATCCTGATTAAATAGTGGTGTCAGTACACTAGAGTGGATCCTGATTAAATAGTGGTGTCAGCACACTAGAGTGGATCCTGATTAAATAGTGGTGTCAGTATACTAGAGTGGATCCTGATTAAATAGTGGTGTCAGTATACTAGAGTGGATCCTGATTAAATAGTGGTGTCAGTACACTAGAGTGGATCCTGATTAAATAGTGGTGTCAGTATACTAGAGTGGATCCTGATTAAATAGTGGTGTCAGTATACTAGAGTGGATCCTGATTAAATAGTGGTGTCAGTACACTAGAGTGGATCCTGATTAAATAGTGGTGTCAGTATACTAGAGTGGATCCTGATTAAATAGTGGTGTCAGCACACTAGAGTGGATCCTGATTAAATAGTGGTGTCAGTACACTAGAGTGGATCCTTAGTGATTAAATATGTGTCAGTACACTAGAGTGGATCCTGATTAAATAGTGGTGTCAGTACACTAGAGTGGATCCTGATTAAATAGTGGTGTCAGTACACTAGAGTGGATCCTGATTAAATAGTGGTGTCAGTACACTAGAGTGGATCCTGATTAAATAGTGGTGTCAGCACACTAGAGTGGATCCTGATTAAATAGTGGTGTCAGTACACTAGAGTGGATCCTGATTAAATAGTGGTGTCAGTATACTAGAGTGGATCCTAAGTGATTAAATAGCGGTGTCAGTACACTAGAGTGGATCCTGATTAAATAGTGGTGTCAGTACACTAGAGTGGATCCTGATTAAATAGTGGTGTCAGTACACTAGAGTGGATCCTGATTAAATAGTGGTGTCAGTATACTAGAGTGGATCCTAAGTGATTAAATAGCGGTGTCAGTACACTAGAGTGGATCCTGATTAAATAGTGGTGTCAGCACACTAGAGTGGATCCTGATTAAATAGTGGTGTCAGTACACTAGAGTGGATCCTAAGTGATTAAATAGCGGTGTCAGTACACTAGAGTGGATCCTGATTAAATAGTGGTGTCAGTACACTAGAGTGGATCCTGATTTAATAGTGGTGTCAGTACACGAGAGTGGATCCTGCTTAAATAGTGGTGTCAGTATACTAGAGTGGATCGTTAGTGATTAAATAGTGGTGTCAGTACACTAGAGTGGATCCTAAGTGATTAAATAGTGGTGTCAGTACACTAGAGTGGATCCTAAGTGATTAAATAGTGGTGTCAGTACACTAGAGTGGATCCTGATTAAATAGTGGTGTCAGTATACTAGAGTGGATCGTTAGTGATTAAAAAGTGGTGTCAGTACACTAGAGTGGATCCTAAGTGATTAAATAGTGGTGTCAGTACACTAGAGTGGATCCTAAGTGATTAAATAGTGGTGTCAGTACACTAGAGTGGATCCTAAGTGATTAAATAGTGGTGTCACTACACTAGAGTGGATCCTAAGTGATTAAATAGTGGTGTCACTACACCAGAGTGGATCCTTAGTGATTAAATAGTGGTGTCAGTACACTAGAGTGGATCCTGATTAAATAGTGGTGTCAGTACACTAGAGTGGATCCTGATTAAATAGTGGTGTCAGTACACTAGAGTGGATCCTTTAAATGATTAAATAGTGGTGTTAAATAGTGGTGTCAGTACACTAGAGTGGATCCTTAGTGATTAAATAGTGGTGTCAGTACACTAGAGTGGATCCTGATTAAATAGTGGTGTCAGTACACTAGAGTGGATCCTGATTAAATAGTGGTGTCAGTACACTAGAGTGGATCCTTAGTGATTAAATAGTGGTGTCAGTACACTAGAGTGGATCCTGATTAAATAGTGGTGTCAGTACACTAGAGTGGATCAGTACACTAAGTGATTAAATAGTGGTGTCAGTACACTAGAGTGGATCCTTAGTGATTAAATAGTGGTGTCAGTACACTAGAGTGGATCCTGATTAAATAGTGGTGTCAGTACACTAGAGTGGATCCTGATTAAATAGTGGTGTCAGTACACTAGAGTGGATCCTGATTAAATAGTGGTGTCAGTACACTAGAGTGTCAGTACACTAGAGTGGATCCTTAGGTGGTGTCATACACTAGAGTGGATTAAATAGTGGTGTCAGTACACTAGAGTGGATCCTTAGTGATTAAATAGTGGTGTCAGTACACTAGAGTGGATCCTGATTAAATAGTGGTGTCAGTACACTAGAGTGGATCCTGATTAAATAGTGGTGTCAGTACACTAGAGTGGATCCTGATTAAATAGTGGTGTCAGTACACTAGAGTGGATCCTGATTAAATAGTGGTGTCAGTACACTAGAGTGGATCCTGATTAAATAGTGGTGTCAGTACACTAGAGTGGATCAGAGTGGATCACTAAGATTAAATAGTGGTGTCAGTACACTAGATCCTTAGTGATTAAATAGTGGTGTCAGTATACTAGAGTGGATCCTGATTAAATAGTGGTGTCAGTATACTAGAGTGGATCCTGATTAAATAGTGGTGTCAGTTTACTAGAGTGGATCCTGATTAAATAGTGGTGTCAGTACACTAGAGTGGATCCTTAGTGATTAAATAGTGGTGTCAGTACACTAGAGTGGATCCTGATGAAATAGTGGTGTCAGTACACTAGAGTGGATCCTAAGTGATTAAATAGTGGTGTCAGTATACTAGAGTGGATCCTGATTAAATAGTGGTGTCAGTACACTAGAGTGGATCCTGATTAAATAGTGGTGTCATTAGAATCCTGATTAAATAGTGGTGTCAGTACACTAGAGTGGATCCTAAGTGATTAAATAGTGTGTCAGTTAAATAGTGGTGTCAGTACACTAGAGTGGATCCTGATTAAATAGTGGTGTCAGTACACTAGAGTGGATCCTGATTAAATAGTGGTGTCAGTACACTAGAGTGGATCCTTAGTGATTAAATAGTGGTGTCAGTACACTAGAGTGGATCCTGTGATTAAATAGTGGTGTCAGTACACTAGAGTGGATCCTGATTAAATAGTGGTGTCAGTACACTAGAGTGGATCCTGAGTTTAAATAGTGGTGTCAGTAC